>NC_056736.1:813200434-813295434 GCF_019279795.1 Protopterus annectens | reverse complement strand
GACAGTTGGTGTACATATGTGTACGGACCTCTGTAACAGCGTCTAATTTCAACAGTGACAGGGACAAGGCAATGACAAATCAGGGACAATCATGGACACTTCTACAATATTAGTACTATTAACTTGAAATGTGTTGACAGATTCAGCCATATGTATTAATACTTATTTTCTGTAGTTAATAGCGTCTATTACTCTTAAATATTGTCATTAGTCATTCAAGTGTCATTCCACACCTTTCTTCCAAAGGTCACTGGTTTTATGAGTGATTAAGAGGCTGGCCAATTATTGTGCGAATGCTCTGACCATTGGTAGGGTTGCCACATTTTCATATGTCCAGGATGGGATATATTCTGGACACACCAGATTGTTTAGGCCAACACATGCCCATGGTCAGTACAGGGTTTAGAACAGTCATTATTTTCCTAGATGAGAGCCTATTCCTGTAGCACTTTAGTTGCTTATTCTGTTTCTTGTACGATTTACATATTTTACATCCAGAAATAACTGTTTTAGGCAACTGTTACATGAAATATGGTACATAGTTATTTCCTACAATCACAGGACATTTGCAATTGTATCATTCTTGGTCAGGACACACCTACCCAAACAGGGACTGTCCCTCACAAAGTGGGACAGAGGGCACCCTGCTTACGTCAGTGCCTTAATCACCCTATTTCCAAGTGTCACTATGCGACTGTGTACAGTATATTCTCTCGATAATTCATGTGGGGAGAGGTGCATCACGGGCAGGTGTTTGATCCCGGGTAGTAGGTTCTGCATGACGGCCAGGAAGCTGATCAGTCTCGTGAACCACTACTGCACATACAACTTATGTCCAGATGTCTACAGGACTGGACATCGTGTCATGATACCAAGTCTGATGTTTACTCAGGATACTTATCCCATGAGGGATATCCAAAAATTGAACAAGCAAACAACCTTTGCTTTTTTTGGACTTACGAAACTGTGATGGGATTTTACATGCAAGGAATACATAGTTTGCAATCCTGACACTGCCTAGGATGACACTGCCTACTACATATGAGTAGTGGTCAGTATGTGTAGATATGGCTGCGGCAAGCTAGTAGCCCGAGTATGGCTGGATTTGGTGGATGTTCAGGAATGGGGGCGGGTTGTGTGCTGTAGAGGGGATGATGGGTTTTCAATTATGCATCCAGGTATGTTGCAGTTGGATGGCTCAGTTCCATCCAGACCATTCTGTGGGTATGTGCCAGTGATGTGTATCGCACATTTTAATATTCATATGTTTGTGTGATTGTGTTCTACAGTATGGCCTGTCAGGTTGTATTGTGGATGTGTATGTTTGTTCTTTGTGTTTCCTTCTGATTCACCCACTGCTCCCTCATACACCTCCATTTCACCTATTGTGCATCCAACACAGTCTCGCCTTTGTGGATTATAACTTTACCCATCCCCCCCACACACATATTCCAAACACTCCATCCATCTCTTCTTTGGTTGATGGGCCATGGCACGGTCAAGGGAACACATTGCATAAACTACATATGTCAGATACCTGTATGGTTGTGAGGACTACCCTGGCATTTTTCACCTTCCACATGCTGTACATCATGCACATCGGTAACCTTCCACATGCTGTACATCATGCACATCATGCACATAGGTACATGCAAATATTTAATCTTTCATGACATGGTAGGTACACCCGGGTAATACCCGTTCAACTTTGACACATCCTGACAAGAACGGCTTGGACTGCATATGGGCGGATTTTGGCCAAATGCTCTGAGCATTGGTAGGGTTGCCACCTTTTCATATGGCCAGGATGGGATATATTCCAGACACAAATCAGATTCTACAGGACAACACATACCCACGGTCAGTACAACGGATAATACTTTTGTTTTATGCCTACATATTAGCTTATTGTTGTAGCAGTTTATATGCTCCTTCTGTTTCGTTTACTTGCTTATTCTATTTCTTGTAACGTGGTATGCTACATACGGAAATAACTATTGTATGTGACTATTATATGCAATGTGGGACATAATTATGTCATACGGTTACAGGATATTTTACATTTATAATGGTTTTGGTATGGACACAACTGCCCAGCTGTGTACTATCCCTCACAATGTGGGACAGGTGGTAACCTTGACCATTGGGCTAGACTTAGCTATTGGCGGCACGCTAACATGATGCGTTTCACTTCCACTTGGTATAACTATCAACACTGCATTAGAATACGGGCCGCACGGTCAGCGCAAGCCTAACGTCGGCCTTGTGCTGAGCTTCATGAATCCCAGGGTTAGTTTCTTTTTTGCCCAAGGTGCACACCTTAAATCTTCTTGAACTTGCTCTAACACACCGAAAATTTTTTTTCATTATTTCTCACAAGACTTTGAGTGCTTATATAAAGCATTGTTAGTATCTTTGATTTTTATGGCATAAAGATGTTCTTTGTTCCTTTTATTCAGGATTCTACAAGTCATTCCAGTGTAAAAGGCATTACATCTAGAGCAAACACTGATATAAGCAACTCCCTTAGAAATGCAGGTATATCTATTATCTGCATATATTATCTTATATAAATGGGGTAAGACAATAAACTGACCTTCATAAATATGCAGACTTTGCACATCCCACATTTAAAAAGGGTGTATATTTTTTCATCGAAATTCCAATTCCACAAATACCTAGTCATTGACCCCTATTCAGGGAACTACTCTTTTATCGAATACACAAATCAGTGAATGTTTTCCCAGGTAATTAATTTAGTAGGCCAACATACCAAGTGATACACAACGTATTATATGGATATATATATATGGATATAATGATAATTCTTTTTGCCATGCAAAATGCTGCCAACTGCATCTTCCATAGGTTTCATTTCTACTTGGGTGGATTGAATCACATCATGTCTTGAATGCTGAGACCCTCCCCTTAAAGTGCTATTATACGTTTTATATTTATTATAAGGATGATATATATATGGGTCAAATAAATATCTGTAAGTTCCATAGAAATACTAAGGAATATGAAGAATACTAGTACTTACTTTAGGGATCTATGGGCAGACTCCACATCTCATCGACCATCCTTCGAAGCTCGACTATGTCCCTGTGATGCAGGTCATCACACTGATGACAGACTTGCACACTAGTGCGGAAAATCCCCACCCTCCATCAATGCTCCCTTGCAATGCTGTTCCACATGTTGATCACAGCAAAGTTCCTGGGTCTAGCTTGCATCCACTGCTCCAGTTCTGTGTATATGGTCAACATCTGTGTCATCTACTCATTGGTCCAGTTAGGTATATGGACAAGTCTGAACTTCCTTGAAGTTGCCATCACAGTTTTCAAAAAATGGATATCGGAAAAACAGAAAAACACAGAAATGCTCAATGAGGTACCACTCAGTTTACAGTTAGCAATGATCTGATCAGTAAATGTATCAAAATCAATATCTGAAAATGGTACTGATGTCGTGCTTTAAGACTCTTGGAAGACAATAGGCATGTGCCATACATGATAAGATTTATCAATACCGAGTGGATGTTTATGCTGTAATGCTGGGTCTTTCGGAGCATAATTGCAATTGATGTCGATGTGCACGAATGTGATTCCAATAAAATGTGAATTTTAATCAGCCTCAAATTATGTATGGTACAAATGATACTTAGAATTGCATGCACACAAGGTGCACTTTGATTCTGTAAGTCTATGTTTGAGAAACATTGGCAACTGGTAGAAGTTCTGCAGTGGTAATTAGTACATCTGTTAAAAGTAATTATTTTAAAAGGTTCATGTTTAAAGTCACATTTACTCAAAATGTTAAGTTTAACACATTTGTTAAAGGTTTCTGGAGTCTTCTTGTCTGGATGTTTATGCATACAGATGCAGTTCTTCTAAATATTTTGGTTCATTCCCATATGTAGTTGTGTAGATAGACTTCCACTCAAAAGGATAGTATAGATAAGGGGATTTACAGATCATCCACGATTCCTAGCTGTAATCCCTGTACTTTCTGGTCTAATTACAGAAACCTGTGGATTATGACAGTATCCGTATTTAGTATGTGTTGATGATCTTAGAGATATTTCTTAAATCATGTTTCCTAAAACAGTGTTACAACATGTGCTGTTACTGTCAGGGATATTTCTTCAATGATGCCTCTTAAAAAAGGTGTTATCATTACTGTCTTAATTTACTGTGTACTGCCAATGGATCATGAGTTATTCTGGCATATTCTGTAAGCTGTTTAATTGCTAAATGATGTGATATTTTAATGTGAAATGCAAGTAAACTGTGGTGGCATGATGTTGTTGTCTTTTGACCTCCCTCAACATACATGTAGTGTCAAGGGTTCTAATCCCAGTTATAAACTGTACAGATATTGCAAGTTATTTTGTCTGAAGGTATTGTTGATACTTTTTACATGTCATGTTAGAATTTATCATGGGCAGTATCATACAGATCTTTGCATTGCAATGGAATGCATAGGGTTTATTTTGACATACTCTGTTCAGAGGATCATATCCATAAATGTGTTCATCCATGATTATTATCATGTGCATATCAATGTTTTTCAGATGACCAACCACCCTAGTGGTGACAACCCCCTCCCACAGGAAAACTACATCATAACCAATGCTCTTTAACAATGTTGAAGGAGACTCCTAGGCCATTCAGGGGATACTGTTTGGAGAAATGAAATATAGATGGACCTCAATGACATGATCAGTGTATTTGGAGGCCAAAAGTGATACCGCAAAGGATGTAGATTCTGCTGCTCAGACATGATTCTTCATGCAGCCAACAGAATGACACATTATGAGAGGTCGAGGCATGCCACTAGTGGTGGACCACCATTGACACAACTGATGATATCACAACTTTTTTGACAACACTGCATACAGTGAATCTCTATTGGAGGGTTTAAAGCTAGGGTTCCAGGATGGATAGATTTGTATCTAGGTTCAGTACAGGGATGAGTATTTTGACACTCACTGCATATTGTTTCAGCATGTATATACATGTATTCCTGTGTTTGATTTGCAGCAGTTCACTTGAGCCAATGAACACACTTCGATCTGAGTTACAGAGAGAGCTGTGCAAACTACAGTTGTGATATGTATTGCATTAAAATTGACAGGTCTATCTCCATTGGACCTACAGTAGGGAACAGCAGTAAGCATCTTTAGACTGTTGCTGTGCACAATACATTGCTAGTGCCCTCACATCATGTTATGGCACAGCAGTTTACTGTTGTAGTGTTGTTTCCCTAACACTGAACACTATGGGTACATTCAATAGAGGGGCAAGCCATGCATTGTCCATTGCAGAAAGACCAGGTATGTCAGAGCTTTCAGCTATGTTTACCATACAAGATGACTGACATATTTGTCAGTCTTTGTCAATACAGGCCCCTCTGGTGTACAGTTGGAGCATCCATCATGTGAGTATATGCAGCCCATATTACTGTGATGTATATGTGATGTTGTCATTATTAGTTCTGATATCTACATGACTATGCAGTCTTTCTTTTTACTAACAACTGCAGGATCAGCAGTAAAAATCACAACCTCTACACAGCAGGAGTCCTCAAGTGCACATGAGTGGTGTGTGTATGTCACACATTCTGTATGTTTGAACCATATTCACCTGGTAAATGTTGTGAATGATATGATCAGTAATGTATTTTTTTCCCCTACACTAGTTGAAGTTCAGCACAGTGGAAAAACAACAACATCTCATGAGTTTTTGCCAGATGTGTTGTTTTTTTCTTATGCATCACATATGTCATGTATGTTGGCCATGTTAATAGATTATATAGTCATGGTATGTACATTCCATGAAACGCACATACAGTAGACTGCAAGATAAGTCAGTAGTATTTGTAACATTGCAGTAGAATATATATGCCAATTGTATTTTATATCATTGTAGGTACATTGTCCTAATCTGTGTCATTGTATCTTGTAGCACATCAGCTGTCTTTATCATGCAGCAGCCTGTCCAGTGATCATGATGTTCTTCATGATGAGTCTCAGTCTGGTATTATGGCACATGACCCAGAGGACCTTGATTTGTCCATCCATGAGGCTGATACTGCTATTGTACCAGATGTATCCTCAAATGTGGAGGTTCACTTGTTGATGCATTCAGAGGATGACGACACAGTGGATGTTGAACAGGGTGAGGCCATTGGTCAACATACCACAGTTGTCAGCACTGATGTTAGTAGATCTACCAAACAACCCAACACAGGGCATCACCATAGATGTAGGTGAGCAAATGTACATTTCCATATGGCAGAGGGTGTCCTCCTCCTGCTGCATGTAAATGAATGGACATGGCTGCAGCATCCTTCATGCATTCATGCACTTGCCTGTGCCATACATCATGTGGCACACCATCTACATCTCATGCATAAAGGACAGGAGTATTGATACAGTATGATTATGACTGCATTGGCGTCTCAAAATGAGAGACTGCTAGCTGTGACATGGTCAGTATAAATCCTAGCCTCTACAGTACTGCAATAATATCATACTATAAACAGGATTTTGCATTCCATAACTATGCACAGCAGATTGCAACCTGTGAGAGGCAAGCTACCTGTCTGCAAAATCACCATTGCCCATCAGGAATCCATCACCATGGTCCAACCTGCACAAACTTCAACTGCTGGCACAACTGCTGAGATCCTGCCAGTCACAAAGGCTTCACTTCACAGTCATGCTCTTTCATCTCAGAATGGTGTCGTACACCCATCCATCTCCTCTGTGGAACAACCATGGCAGGATGTTTCTGTACATGGTCAAAACAGGGCAGACCATGGTATGAGATGTCAGTAATGTTGACCAAAACTGTGTTCGAATGTGTCCAGTAGTGTAGTACACATAGTACACATAGCTGACTACTCTTATTTCAATACCACTGCACTGTGATATGTGTTTTTGAAATCAAAATTTCTGCATTATGTCTTGCATGATTTCTCCCTTTTTCTTGTGTGTGTGTGTGTGTGTGTGTGTGTGTGTGTGTGTGTGTGTGTGTGTGTGTGTGTGTGTGTGTTATGATATTGTACAAATATGTAAATGTAGCACTGATGTGTGTCCCTTATTGTTTACCATACAGTGATAAAACTAACTGAGTGTGTTTGCATACCTGTGACATTCGTGGCCCGAGTTGATTTTTTTTTTTTGACACATTTGCATATGTTTATGTTGGAATCTGTTATTCTCATGTTATCTGTAAAGCTAAGTGTGCACATCTAGTAGGTACTTGCAGTACATGCAATGTGTGTTGCTGTGGTGGGGCAAAACCTCAGCGTCAGTGTTCATTCTGTGTATTCATGTACATGTGGCTTGTCATGATTCAAATGTCTGAGTCAGATGCTGCCGAGTAGTCTGGACCTGCACTTGTGGTCACACCTTACATTGACTACACCTGTGATTTCTGTCCCATATGTCATCCTACTCCTGATCTGATATGTGTTGGATGTTCTCTTCAGACATTAGTGGTTCTTGGGATAGTTCACTCACATCTACAACTCCAAGATTGACATGTGCTTGGCTTACATATTTTGTAGCATGGTACACACCATTATCATCTGTGTTGCCCTCTCAGGTTTGTATTGCAGTGCACCTCAGATGTGTCCAGGCATTGGAACCTAGCTTTCAATACACCAAACACACACTCTATGGTGTTTCTAGTTGTTGCATGTGCTCTATTGTAGACTTCCTGTGGAGGGTTGGGTGGGCCATGGTGTACAGTCATTAGCTATGTCTCAAGAGGATAACCACAGTCACCTGTTATGGGGAGTAAAAACATTTTTGTTCAGACTGGGTATTGCTGAGAGGGGATCCATAACTTACATCCTAGCTGTGTTCCTGTACTTACCCAGAAGCAATCCCTCAGAAATTTCACCTTGCTGGAATGCAGCCCTGAGTCCACTTTCCCTCCAAATGGCAGCATCATGGACATGTCCAGGCTGTGTTGCCATGAAGTTTGTTATGCTGACATCTGCTGCACATGCAACTTGGCTGTTGATGGATGGCCATCCCTTTCTGTTTATGTGTTGGTCTGCTTCTGGATGTACTTGTGTTTTGATAGGTATGTCTGAGCAGTCTATTACACTGAGTAGATGTGGGAAGTTTGCAATGTTGTATTATTGTTGCATTATAGTTCTCCATTCCATGGGTGTGGATGGGAAGTGTAGGTATTCATCCACCTTGCTGCACATTGTTCTAGGAATTTTACCAGGATACAACTGGCAGCTGTCTGTGATACTTCCATAGCATCCCCCATGTATCTCTGGAATGTCCCAGATGCAAGTACACCCAGACTGAGACATACTTTAGTTTCAAAGGGGAAGGCTTTCCTTGCATGGTCTACACAGACACATGTGGGGCACACATGTTGCAAACAGCCTGCACCAGTTGTTTATCTAGCCGGTATCCATCAATTATTTCTTGGTCTGACAACTGGTTTAGTTGCAGCCTTGCTCTTACTCTAACTGGCTGCCTTCTAGGATGCACAGCCACATCCTCATATATGGCATGCATCACTGCTACCTGTTGCATAATATTAAAAACAGGTTACATTGTTATAATTTTTTTTCAGTTTTGCTACAGATTTTGCCATAGTTCATAGCATTCACATGAACTCCTTGGGGTCATAATGTATGCACCGAGGATTTCAGGAATGGAGTTGGACTGTTTGTAGCATTTGAGTTGCCTTGTGTGCACACAATGTACTTTGGAATTACACTGGTGTGTGTGGATTCCCTAATTATCCTACACTGAAAATTTAACTAATCAGTCTGCCTTCAGTGTGTCTTCTGGAATTATAAACACAAGAGGTGTGCTGAAGTCTTCTTTCAGAGTGCTGCACTCTTTGCAAATACCTTCTGTGAACTTTACGCAATCTGTCTCCTTACTTTCTTTCAAAATGTTATCTGCTACTTCTTTTACTATATTAGCATTTCTTTTATCTCACTCACCTTGGTTACAAAAGTACTTTTTCCTATAACTTCATCCCAAGACTTCTGCATCTTTTTTAGTATCATCTTCATAAAGGTGTTATAATCTGTATTTCCCAGTCTTGTTGCTTTCTGGTTTCTTATATCTTTCCTTTCTTATTTTTTTCCATATAAGCTTAATTACTGCATCACAAAACCCTTCATCGGTTATTCATCATTCAGTCAGTTCATTTAATATTTTGCAGAAAATACGTTCTCACTTCCATTTATTTCTTTATTATATTGATAATCTAATCCATCTATTCCTGTTCCTCATCTTTCCATTACTTCTTTCATTTTTTCTCTCGTAAATCTCCTCTCTCACTCTTTTATTCGGCCTTTGTTTTTTTTTTTTTTTTCTGGTTAGGGGTGTTAACATTTTCAGACTTTTTTTTTACAACCTGTACTTCTTCATGTACTACTTACTATTCATCACTTCTAATCTCAAACTTTCCTAAATTATCATTTTCTCCTTGTTTGCATTTAATACACACACACACACACACACACACACACACACACACACACACACACACACACACACACACACACACACACACACACACACACACACATATATATATATATATATATATATATATATATATATATATATATATATATATATATTTATAAGGTCTTCATCAGACCTTGCATCCATTCTTTCCCCTCTTACTTTTACCACTTTTACCCGAAATGGTGAAATATCCCCTTCTTTGTTTTTTAAATCTTTCTCTAAACAACATAATTTTATCCTTTTTTTTAGTTTTTCATACAAGACTCTTTTTGCATCACAGCATTGAGCTATTTCTTTTTCATTTATGATTTTATTATTTATTCTTATTCCTTTGTTTCATTCATTTTTTTTCTAAAATCAAAATTGCTCTATGTCATTTGGCTTTATATATGTTCCACCAATTTGTACAGCTCTTATATTGTAATCTACTGATCATATAAAATCATATGCTCCCTTTTCATTTCATCTGTTCTAGCAATCCTGCCAGTTAATCCTTTTTGTTTTTCCATTCTTTTATATCCCTGCTGTCCCATTTCTAGCTCATACTGTTCTATGATCTGAAAACTCAACCTTTTCTACCCCAACCTTTGATATCTTTCATAACTTTTGAATATACAATATAATCTATTTCAGCTCTGAAAGTCCCCCTTTTAAATGTCCATTCTCACTGTTTTCCTATTCACTACCCTCTGTGTTACATAAATATCTTATGCAATTTTTCCTTCTCATTTCACAAATTACAGTAAAAATCTCTCAGTTTTATAACTGACACACTTAATAGGATATAGTCTTTTAAGTTCTTCATACATCTTTTTTCTCTCTATCATGTTAGTGCACATGTAAACTACAACTATCCCTGCACGTCTTTTTCTTTTCCTTTTACTACCTGTCACTTTTATTCCAGGTGCTTCATCTATCACATCCAATATCTTTATTTGTTCACTAAAGAAAGCCCTTTTGTGATCACTTATCACACCTCTCTGACCATATTTACCCCATATTCCCTCATTTATTTTCATTTTGCCTTCCTTCACACATCTTGTGTGTTCCAAACTTATAACCACTATGCTTACTTTTTGCAGGTTTCAGTCACGGCCACACCTCTGATATAACTTTGAATGCTATTTACATTTAGTGCTTATTTTTCTGTCATCCTTTCCTTTCTTTGTCTCTTTCTTAAATTTTATTTTACTTTTTATCCTCCTCCCATAATATTTGCAACAGCAATATCTTTAGGTATAATGCCATTAGGTTGTCATTATTTTAAAATATTCTCTAACCATTAGGCCTACAGCTTTGAGTTATATGTCCCTGTTCACCACACAGACCACATCTTCTTTTATTAGTCTTCCACCAGGTGTTTGCAATCTTTCCTTGGTTTTAATATCTATCTATCTATCTATCTATCTATCTATCTATCTATCTATCTATCTATCTATCTATCTATCATCTATCTATCTCTATAGTGCAATCGTTTTGCACCATGGCATTGATAGATATAAATATGTTGTGTGAGGAGGCTGAGGAAAACATGTTTTAAATGTTTTCATCTAATGAATTCATGATGTATTGTACATAGCAAGATGAGTGTCAGAGACTCATAGGTAAAGCCTACAGAGGGCAATAAATCTATTTCAGGCGGGAATCAAAAAGCATAAAAGATGGTGCACAAGAGTATGTTACAAAAAGAAATTAAAGGTTAGAATTAACATTTCTAATCACGATCTTTTCCAAAAGTCTATTTATTTATATATTTCAAGTTGTTTCTGAAGTAGGCTACATGCCAGATTATGTACTCTACCATTTATTTTAGCTTTGCAGTATGGACTCATACTCTAGTACTTATATAAGAAATATGAGAAAAGAAATGAACCCAGACCAGGCAGAATGTGTCTTTTATTTAATTATTCAGATTTACTGGGATCTGTTTAAGAATGGGCTGCATACCTCTCAACTTCTTTACTTTCGAACTCTATTCAGAACTGAAAATAATGGGGAAACAAAGGCCTGCAGTCAAGGACATCTTTAATTATTACTCTAACTCACTATGAAAGTTAATAAAACAATAGCTTTCATACCATCATGCATTTTTGAGCAATAACAGACATGAAACTGTAATGGCTGGCATCATTGACTGTACTCCTTGGTGATTTATTAGAAAATCAAATTTTTCATGAGAACCAGTGTAAAAATATTAGGCAAAATGAGGCACATTCTGCAAAAATGGGGACAGCTGAATGGTATGATTGAATTCTCATATGAAGGAATTTCACATCTGAATCAAAATGCTTGAATCTCAGAAGACTGAACTAGCATAAACAGACACTAACTTTTGTGGGGGGGGGGGTTGTGTGCAAGCTCCCTCATACCCCACAGCCCTTGCTCCTTATATATTACAACTTTGAGATCACAACACGGCGGGGAAAGAAACAGTACATTGATCTCAGCCTTGCCTCAATCCCACATGGTTTAGGTACACTTTTTAGTTTCTTTTTGTCAGTCTTCTGGGATTCAAACATTTTGTCTCAATATGTGAACTGTGATCATATGAGAATTTAATCATATGGGATGCATCCCGTTTGCTGTGTGCAGGAAAAATGGGAAACTGGCTTTTATTTTGCTTTAATCATGCTGAACCACTAGATACCTACTATGCCCACAGTCCCACTACCATGACAGGCACAAAACTAAATGTAGCAGATCCAACTTAATGGCAGTTTGGGGCTGTACCTCCTTGTACCCCAAATGTGGGGCCATATTTGTGTAAACATATTGCCTTGGAATATACACCAAGTAAATGAAAAGAGGATAAAAGTGTTTGCCTTCTTCTATGTTGTTGTGATATCTGAAGTTATATGTTTAGAGCTTAATGGAGTAGAGATTTAGCCTTAAGAATGACCAGTGCAGAGGACACAGCATCTCTTTAAAACTCATAATCTGTCCATCCTGAATAACAGATGACATGGCAGCAAAGCAGTTGGTGGTAAGCTGTTCCACTATATGCTGGTTGAAGCAACCTGTCCATCAGTAAACCAAAGTACACTCAAATTGAATATCAGAGAAAAAGCAGAGGAAAACCATGCTATGTCAGTAAAATACAGTCACAGAAAAATGTAAATGCAAAATATGTATATATATATATATATATATATATATATATATATATATATATAATATCTATATAAATATATATATATATATATATATATATATATATATATAATATCTATATATATATATATATATATATATATATATTTATGTGTGTGTGTGTGTGTGTGTGTGTGTGCGTGTGTGTGTGTGTAGTATATGCATGCTGCACAACTTATCTCCTAATGAACCCTTGAGATAATTATGCAGTTAAGTAACTTTCTGTCGTTTAAATAGTTGGGAAAGTTACTTTTTGTCTAACCATGCTGCTGATACTATATTGAATGCTGCACTCATCTTTATCTATAAACTACATCACTTGGTCTTTTAAAATGATTAGTCACTTGTAACATAATCCTTTCCCCAATACTGTTTCTACAGGGAAGTTTCAGATTAAGACAATATGTATAAATTTCCAATGTTTCATTCACTAATGATGCATTTCTATGGAAATGTGACTAAAATAGCTTGTAAAATGGTTGGTTACTCCAAAACAATAACAGTAAAATGGAAAATGATTTGATTACAATATGAATGGCAAGATTCATTCCCATGATGGACTGATAAAATAATTAAACCTTATGCTTATCAGTGACATTTTCTGTTTGTCAAAACAAGCACAGTGATACTCTGAGGAACGCAACTTCATAGACTGTAAAGACAAGGTAAATCAATGTAATAGTACTTACTGTGCATAAAAAAGGCTTATCCCCTGCACATCTACAGTGCAAGGAAACAAATTACATATTCAATGCAGTATGTTAAACCTCGATAATGTCCATAATTAATGATTTTTTCCACTGCACTATATTATTTTCAAAACTTTAAAAGCGATTCAAATAAAATGTATTCTCCAACAGGAAAAATAATGCACACCATATTTTTTATTTGGAAATTAGAAAGTGAACATAGAGCAATGCACATTCATTTCAACTAAAAAGGTTAAAGATAATCTTTTTTTTTATTTTTTCAATGATATTTGAGTTTAATTAGCAGAGATTGTCCTTAACACTTTGCTATTAGTAACAGTTTATGTACAATATAATTTATGACTCATTAGAAATAAAAGCATCATTGTAAGTTATAAATTGTACTATATATACATCTTATTGTATGAAGACCTTCTAAAATTTGACCTTCTCAGGAAGGTTTGAAACTGAAACAATAATTCAACCATTAATTGAAAATGATCTCATCAAATGCAATCTCTCTATTCTCTACTCCTCAGATTGAACAGTGCCCAAAATGTATTTACATTTGTTTGCAGAACAGCGAGAGAGCAGTATGTTAAAGTATATTTTAAATGATAGAACTGTGGACTTTTTATGTTTAAGTTATGGCTGCAGAGGAATAAATAGACTCAGACTGGCAAGTTAAAGGTGGGCTTCCACCCTGCAAATATACCTTTGTAGGGCCATCACCTGCATTGCTCATTGAAATGTATTCCACTGAGTTTAAAATACAGACTTTGTCAGCTGTGAGACAACTTCTTTTAAGTGATCCAGCAGAAACAACAGGATTATATTGCCCAACTAATGTTAATGAGAAAGCTATTTTCATTTTTCCTGCTTATGCCCAACTATACCAGTTTGATATAGAGTTGAGAGAAGTTTGATGATTAGCATTACAGCCTTATTATTTTTAAATACCATTTTGATTCAGGGAATACTGTCCACGTAGATTTTTTGGGTGAGCAGACATATTTGTTAAAATGTAAAGGCTGTACATTCTATCACTGACTGGCTTGTTCAGAATGAAGGCATTCTGTTAGTGTAGTTATATCAATATCCAACTATATCCACATTCTGAAAGTTACATAATCGTATAAATTAATATATAATACAGGAGCAGAAAAAGTTGAAGGGCACTTCATTCTCAGCAATATACTCGTCATTCATATTCAATGCAAATAATTCCTTAGATGAACTCACCACTCCTTTACTGAGCATGAATTAAGTTAACTGAGACAGCTATTATGCCTTTTGTTATCAGCTGGAAGAAAGTATGACTTAAGTAAGAACATTTTCATAGTTTTCCATTAGCTCTATGAAATCCATTCTGTAGTACTTCTTTTAATCAGGAAAAAACGCATGCATGGTTGTCGTTAATTGAGTACTAGCAATTTAACTACATAACAGCAAATGTCTTAAAAGGGCCAAAGTAAAGCTAAAGAAATACTGCTGCTTATTGCCCATGTGAATACTGTAAATTATTCACATAGTATTAAATTTACATACTCTCATCCTGTGTGGAGTCCATAGCTTGGCTTTGCAATGAAAAACATAAGCTCTTTTAGCAGAGCATCTGACCTACTGATCTTCAAGAAGCTTGATCGCTTATCCCTGTTTCAATATTTTCTACATCCAATGCATGGATCAAGTTTATTTATTTAGTTAGTTATTTAGTTATTTTTCATAAAGTTGATGACTGAGCCACAAAGTATTTAAACATACATAATATCAAGTCCATATAACAGAAATATAATAAAACAAATAATAAGACTCATTGGATACAAGATGCATCATTTTGCTTAAAAAGCAGAAAAATGGCTCAAATAAAATTCTTTGTCATCTTTTAATGTAGTAAAAACTGAATGCCAACTCCCAATATATACCATTTCAACCAAGAAAAAAACAAGAGGGGCGGAGCCTAGACGGCCAACTGAGAGCAGTGAATTTTGAGAGCTCCATAAACTAGTATAATAATAGGAAAATGTTATTATTTTCAAGTTTAAAACATCATAAATCTATAGATAAACTACTAAACTACATAAATATCAATTTTGGTGGAGATATACAAAAAATTTCCTGTCAAATAACTTGGAGGTATATTGAGTCACTGAATATGAGCAACTCAAGGAATTGTCATGCAGATGCTGCTTTGAAAAAAGAACTGCAATTGACATCTACCTTACAGGAACTATCTTTGAAGATGGATGGCTTTAAAAATGACTTAGAAAACCTCAAATTAAATTCTCAAAAACAGAGGAATACTCTTAAGGAACTATTACAGCAACATCTACAAAAATAACAAATATAGAGGCTTCTCTAAATGACATTGAAGGGAAACTCAAAGAGGAAGAATTCCAAAAATAACTTCTGCTTAAACAGAATACATGGCTGCTTAACAAAATAGATGAATTAGAAAAAAGGAAAAGGAGAAACAACATAAGGATCTCTGGTTTGCCTGAAAACACTGAAGGAGAAGACATTATTTCATTCTTAACAACCTGGATTCATGAATTTTTAGACTTGAAAGAGGGACTTTCATTTGGAATTAAAAAGATGCATAGAACACTGAGGAAACCTGCTTCTCACTCAAGAAATACTCCACCTAGATCCATAGTTATAAAATTTCTTTCATTTCTGGACAAGGAACTAATATTAAAATCTGCTTGGAGAAAATCACCCTTAAAATACTATCAAAGCCTGATAAGGTTTGACAATGATTATTCTTGCAAAATACTAGAACAAATGAAAAAAGTCTGGCCAATAATAAAACTGTTGAAACAAAACAACATTAAAGCACAGCTGGCCTTTCCAGCAAATATAAAAATATTTTTTGCCAATGAGATGAGAACCTTTAATGATGTAGAAGAAGCTACTATATTCATCAAAAACAACAACATAGTGTCTATCCCAGAAGAAATGGAATGGATGGCCCTTACTCTTAAAAAAATAAAATAAAAAATCCTTGGACTGATGCTAGAAAGAAGAAACAAAAAACAGATTCCAAGATAGCTGCCCCCCCAAAAAATAACTCTTACAACTACATCTGGCAAAGTATCAACTGATATGGTACATCACTTGTCATCTGTTTTTAATTTTTTAAAAAAGAAGAGTTTCGTAAACAACTGGGAAAGAGTAATGATTTATTCAGAATGTTCAGAGTCCAATAATTCTTCACAAACAAAGGTAGGTCAAGATGGGTTACTATTTACATTATATATAAGCCAAACAAAGCAACATATAATACAAGCATAGAAGTTTCTATTCCCCAACTTGAACTCAGTGAATACTTATCTTGTTCATTTCTCATTGATTTTACTTATAATAATTTAAGTAATTAATTAACTAATTCAACAAGGTACTATTCATCAAAGTTCAGACTCAAATGTAACAAATCAACATCATATATAATAGCAGTAACAGTAGAGTGCTTTGAAAAAAAAATGCTATTATGGAGATTAATGCCATCTTCAGTTAAAGTATGATTTAGAAATGTCATGCATATTCTGGTTAAATAACAGTAGCAAGCTCTTAGTACAAATGTCATCATTATTCTGTCTAAATAGAGTTAACATCATTTATGGCAGTTATCACATACGAGTGCTGTTTGACCAATCCTGATATGGTGTGCGTGGATGCAGCTGTGTCTGGCAGCTAGTACAAATGTCATTATTATTCTTTCTAAACATAGTTAATATCAATTATGGCAGGTATCATAGCTCTGAGTGCTGTTTGTTCAATCCGATATGGTGTGCATGGATGCAGCTATGTCTGGCAGCTAGTACAAATGTCATTATTATTCTGTCTAAACATAGTTAATATCAATCATGGCAGGTATGATAGCTTTGAGTGCTGTTTGTTTAAGCCTGACATGGTGTGTGTGTGTGGATGCAGCTGTGTCTGGCAGTTGTTGTATGTTGCCATTTTCATATCTGGGAAGCTGTGGGTTGTGATCAAGGTTTACTGATGCTTGTGTATTAGGAAGAGACATTTCATGTTTTAGCCTGGATCTAGGGGAAGGGAGTAGATAAAACTGTGATTTGGGATATTTTGGCAGAGAATAATTTGTTTATACATCTGCTGAGTGAGAGATGTGAAGGCTTGAAGAATTTGTTATCTCCTATTGTGGTGGCTTGTTGGGAGGTTTTTTTATTTATTTTTGATCTGTTTGCTCTTCGTTCTTTTCCTGGCTGCTGCCTCACTGAAAGGGAAGGAATTTAGGCTTGAGATTGCAGTGAAGTGAAGTTTTGCTTCAGGTGTATCATGAGCCTCTGGTATGCAGTACACAGACACACTAACAGATGCTCCCAGGTTGCTATGGTAACGGAGACAGAGTGACGACAATGCTTAACTGCTCTGAGGAGCCTCCGAGATGATTCTTGGCAATGAAGTTTTTTGTTTAAAAAAAAAAAAAAAAATATATATATATATATATATATATATATATATATATATATATATATAAAATAAAGGGGCTGTTTTAAACCACATGTACACATATTGATGGTCTCCCAACTTTGTTTAGCTCATTAAGTTGATTCTTGATAAAAATAAATAAATAAATAATAATCGCAATTTTATATTTAAAATGTATTTTGGTCCAAACACATTAAGGACTTACATAAGAGTGGAAGTCTGAGTTATTGTGAAAGACTAAGAGCACTTGGTCTTGTGCTGTACCCTTTGCAGTGGTCTGGGAGGTGAGCTTGCTTGGACATGTTGGGAATATGGGGATAGCTGATTATAAGGGTGTTTGGGAATGCCGGGAAGTGCTAGAGAGTCATCAGATTTCCTTTGTGGAAATATCTGTGGGAATGGAAGGTGTGTTGAGTGGTTTACTGACAGTGTGGTCACTGAATGGAACAGGGGTGGTAAAACTGAACAGGACAAATATTGGTTTATTTTAAGAACAGCATGGAAACATACCACATGAACTAGTGAATGGTATTATGGCAAAACTGGATGGGCATTGTTGCCCGTGCTTAAAGTACTGATATGTGTGTATGTAAGGATGGAAATATACTTATAACAAATAAGAAACTTAAAGGATCTCATAATTTAAAGTCTATGGACTGTATAAAAATGCTTGGAAGGAGCTAATAATAAGAATAAGCATTACAGCTTGTGGTCTCTCAAATAACTAAGCAACAGCCAAAAAAAAAAAAACACACACACAATAATTATATAATGTATGATTTTAGTAAATCTAGACATAAAATATATAATCATCATATAAGATGAAGCAGTCTGCTGAATTTAGATAATAAAGACAGAATTTAATAACATGGACTTGTGTATAATAACTCTACTGTCTTAACTTGTCATAAATGACATACACTACATTGAGCATCAAGGGGGAAGCATGATGATTTTCTTATATAAGTAAATATGCATAACAAGTCATGTAATTGCTTTAACTTGAATTGTAGTTGTTGTAACCCACCTTAACCATATATAATACTTAAGTGGTTACCAGGGTAACTAATGTTTTTAACATGACATCAAACTGACAAAGTTGTTCAAGAGAAACAATAGAAGCCTGAACTTGAAATGTCACAGAATGTAACAATCATGTTCTGAACAAATAGTATTAAACTGACAATAGACAGTTTAATAACATGGGTTTGTTTATAATACCGCTACTGTTTTAACTTGTCAAAAATGACATACATTATATTGAACATCAAGGGGAAGCATGATGATTTTCTCATATAAGTAAATGTGCATAACAAGTCATATAATTGCTTTAACTTGAATTGTGGTTTTGTAACCCATCTTGACCATTCATAATATGTAAGCTGTTGCCAAGCTAACTAATGTTTTTTTTTTTTTTTTTTTTTTTTTTTTTACGTGACATCAAACTGACACATTTGTTCAAGGGAAACAATAGAAGCCTGAACTAGGAATGTCACAGAATGTAACAATCACATTCAAAACAAATAGTATTAAATTGACGATAATCACTCAGTTTAACCTTTGCTGATTATACAAAATAGAATGTTGCCATTTAAATCTAAAAACTTTCCGTATATGCCATAAAATGACACATTATGAATATGGAAAGGGAACTTATCATTAATCACAATAAGTTAATTTGTTGTTTTTAACGTATAATTTCACTCATTTTATAATAAGAAATGACAGATATGAAAATCCTTATGTGTAGAAAATGGGGGGAAGAGAGATGCAATGATAATTAAAATGCACTAACTTTCATCAATGTTCACATAAAACAAACTTGATGCTTTAAGTAAGTTAGCAACAAACAAAGTGATTACTTAAATGCTGGTAAACAATGAAATATAACTTCTGAAATATCCAGTAAAATACATTGTATTATAAACATTAGGTATAAATATTATTACCATCTATTTATATTAAGTAATACGTTTTGAAAGACTTCATAAAAAAGGGTGAATATGTTAAATAACTGTGTGCTATAACCTTTTATTGAGGTTTTTTATATGGTACATCCTGCTTTACTATGGTTGAATTGCTTGTCATCTCTCTTTTCTGTAAATATTAATTGCTTATACAATAAGTAGACATTTATATTAAATTAGAATTCTGTCTAATATACAATAGTACTATATCTGTTCAAAATAATATAAATATTGCTTATTCCTATTACAAATATTCTCCATATGATAATTCAATTTATGGTGCTCATATGTTCTGGATTGCCAAGGTATGAGTGATAATATGATGGACTTAGGTTTATCCATCACATTAAGAATGATTTTCATTCCATGGCTAGTGCAGATCTTAGTTTTGTTAACATTTGCTAATTTAAATTTATAATTTCACAAAAACATTTTTAGTATGCCTGAACAAAACATTACTTTATTGATAAACACTCTAAGTAAAAAAATGATAATTTCTTTAAGAGCTCAAACATATACTTTATAGTTATCAGAGGAAAATGTTAAATAGTTACAACAAAACAAAAAAATACACAGTCTAAATCACCTAAGATGGATTTAACTTTATTATCTTTAAATACCAATGGCTTAAACAATCCTAACAAGAGATCAAATCTACTGAAATATTTAAAACTGTGCAAAGCACATATTGTCTTTCTTCAAGAAACTAATTTCAAAACAAATGACAATTACAAATGGAATCCTAAGGAATATATGATATTGGCACAATCAACTTATAAGACAATGACAAAAGGAGTAACAATTTTATGGAAAACAAATGTGATTTACCCATAAATCATTTATAAGTATGAAGATAAAGAAGCCTTTATGGCATTAGTAATATTTAAATATAATAACAAAATATGGACCCTAGTCAATGTATACTGGTTCCTAGGCACTGGAACAAGAACTATTAAAAAACACTTGGATTTCATTTCCAATAATTATAAAGGCAACTTAATATTAGGAGGAGATTTTAATTGTATATTTGATATTTCTGAAACTGCAAATAAAAGACCACTGGATGCATATGCTGTATCAAAAGCTTTAAATAAGTGGGTAGATTCATTTCATCTTGTAGATACTTGCAAATTTAAAGAATATACATATTTGTTGTTTTCCCATCAAGATCACAGATTTGGTACCTAAACTAGAATAGATAAAATATTTGCTGCCCATAACTTACATTCTACAATCATTAATTTTTCAATCACTCCCTGCCCATTTTCATACCACAGTTCATTGATACTAAAACTTCAAAATGGGTACAATTAATCTTGACCTCCGGAATTCCAGCATATATAACTAAAATTAAAGAGTTCCAACCCTGGTTATTATCTGAATTACAGTTCTTCTTAGATATTAATTACATCACACAGATAAATAAAATAATGATATGGGATTCATTAAAAGCTTGTATATATATATATATATATATATATATATATATATATATATATATATATGGTAAAACCCTCACTTGGTATTAAAAAAAAAATCAGAGAATGGGATTCTGAAATATTAGATCTACAATCCAAACTTTTGTCAGTAAAAGCTGAAAAAAATCAAAATCATTTGGAGATGAAAAATAAAGTAGAAGTATTAAACAATAAATACAATGAAATTCTAACACATAAAACTAACTAACTTTATAGAGTATTCTGTCATATTCACAAGATTTAAGTAGAATTATTAATAATTCTTCATTTAAAGAAATACCTAAGTTTACAAAATACATATATGAAATCATATATAATGACTTTGACATGGGAAACATTATTTCCAAAATTCAAAAGATATTGATAAACTATAAAACAACACCCAAAACCTCATATTGGAAATATATATAACAAAAGGACACTCAATGTTGTTAACTGAATATATTAAACAAATATCTTATTATCGATACAATACACATCCTTTAGTCAATACTGGAAAGTTTTTAATTGGAAATGCTTGCACAGAGCATTCTTAACCCCAGACAGAATCAGTAAAATTAGTTCTTTCATAAAAGGAATATGTTGGAGATGTGAGTAAGTACACAATGCAGATTGGAACCACATTTTCTTTGATTGTTTTAAAATAAGGCATATTGGAATGAAATTAATAGCTTTCTACAAGCTTTATTTAATGAATCATTTTATTTAACTAAAGCACTTGTATTATTAAATGTGAATGAAGGTCCTCACTTGAATAGGTCAAACATGTATCTAGTATAAACTATTCTTGCAATTTCAAGGAAGTGTCTAATAAAAAAGATGGAATACAAACACAATACCAACTTAGGAACACTTCTACAGCCTACTGAAGACCACAGCATTATTGGAAATTAAAATGAAAGCACTAAGAATTTATCCAAAGCCATTTATCAACAACCCTTGGAGAAAAGACTTATCTTTGATTGACACTATAGGTAATTGATCAGACACTCTGATAATGGATTGGACATACTTATAAAATGACTGTGTACATTAAGATCTGTTATAGTGTCAGGCTAATGTAAGTAGTGTATATAGTTATTTAAGATATTATGTATAAAAACTATGGAATTCATTCAAATGTATTTGAAAAATAAAAAAAAAAATTGAGGAAAAAGAAAAAAAAAACAAGAATATGAACAGTTGCTAAAAACAATTGGTGGTATACCAGTCACTAAAAATTTGTGAATGTGTGGGATATAGCTATCATTTTAACTAGCCAGAGCTATAGCAAGATTGGGAAATGGGGAGTCTGCCCCTTTGCAAAATGCTAGGGGGCATGATCAGCTTTGCTGTAGTTGTCCCAGTCGCTCCCTGCAAGCAGTATATATAATCACTTAAGCATCTGATGTTGTGTTTGTGTCTGCATAAATAGCAATCATAGTCTGCTATAAGAGGATGTGATTCACAGTGTATAAGAATTGCCAATAAAGCCTGAATACCTGCACATCAAGGAACGATCATAGTGCAAATCTAGCTTTTGTCACAGTGTAGGTCAAGAACTGTAGCTGTTTGCCACAGTAGAGCTGTTATGTAGATACACACCAGGTCATTACATTTTGCCAGTGTGTGGGGGGGTGTGATATAGCAAAGAACTGATTTTGTTTGTCTCTACTATGTAGGAAGTTTTATTTATTAACTTTTTAGTTCTCAAAATGTTTACAGAGAGAGTATAACAGATGGGGACTTTGCTAGTGGCATCAATCAACTCTTTACCAGCTAATCAGTTTAATTTTTCCTTTTTATTTATTCATTATGTGTTTATTGAAATTGTATATGTTGATAGACTTGTATAAACAGTTTTTACTATATCGGATGCTGTTGAAATAGTTCATCTTTATAGTTAATGACTGAATTGTTCTGATTTTAAGGAGTTTCATCATTTATAATCTTGGAAGGTGTATAATATATTGGTCTTTTTTTCTGTTATTGGCATTTATTCTTAGTAAAAGTGTTGCAATACAATATTAACTCTCCTAGAAATCCATTTTAAACATAGATTTCTAAGCAGAACTGGAATAGAAAGTGACTTATAGGCCAAGTATCAGATAGAGGTTGACCTGATTATTGTATAAACTATATTAACAATTCCTGAAGCATTCCAGTCACTTCATTTTTTTTTCAAACCAGTATGCAATAATATTCTACTTTGTGTTACAATAAGGTATAACACCATTTGAAGATTATTCAGGTGTCATGCTTGAATACTGCAGACTCATATGGGAAGACACTCAACAGTTTAATAATGCTTAATGATTTGTAATTTGGGAAGACTTGGTTAGTAGCCTGTCAGATGTTAGCATATCCAAGACAATATGCATATTGAACTTCAAGTATTATGTAAAGCATATCCCTAACTAAGTATTAATTTCAGGCAAAGTGTTGACCTTACTAATTTCTTGGTAAGATGTACGTTGTGTGCCTATAGAATTATGAGATATATTTTGCATTTCAAAGAACAACACAGACACAATCTTGTGATCTACAAACTGATAGTTGTGATTTGTTACTTTAAACTTAAGTTAATATGGTGCTTTTACTAATTTCTTTATGGCTAATAAGAAACTGAACTGATAGGTATAACGGATTCTGTGCAGATGAAGTACAAATCTTTTTTTTTTTTTTTTTGTTGCTACCTGAATTTGTGAGTAGAAAAATGCTCACACAAATAAATGCTCACCCAAATAAATAATGACATTTAGTACCTCAGTTCAAAACACACTACTCCAAAACTAAGAATTCCAAACTTATCAGCTGGAATGATTCCAAGAATTTATTTTTAGCACTATTTTTTGTTGGGAATTTTCCCTACACTTGTTCCTCAACAGATCCCCATTATTAATTCTCTGTACCCCTTACTTAATTATTCTTATCATGAGTTAAGACAAATCAGAGTGTATGTAAGAAATTGTTGAGTACATTTGAGCTTGTGGGTTTAATATCCCTTTGCAAGTTTCCTAAATCTTTGCTTTACAGACAAGTCTGTTTCTTAAAATAATCTTAATATAATGCATCTGAACATTGGAATGCACAAATGCAGTTACTACAGTTATTTATTTTCAAATAAATTCTTATCAAGTGTATATCAAAGGGCAACAAAGTCTAGAAGATTTAGGATCTTTGCCTGAAATTGTTTACATTAGTATTTTTGGTACTTATGTATTACTGCAACCGGATTTTTCAGGAGCCATAACTGTCAGAGTTCTCGGGAAATGAGTGTATGTCATACTGAAAAGGAGTGTTCATAATCTAAACTACTCTTGGATCATACTGGTTAAGCAGCAGGAACAGGAATAATGGGGAAATATTTCTTCTTGTTTAGCTGCATTGCCAACGTGAGTTAATGGGAAGGAAAATGAACATGGCTGCTATTATACCAACAACCATAATGCTGCAACCCAGAAAAAATGATCGTTCAGCAAAATAATATATACCAAGAGACCACAGAAAACAGAAAATATATATTTTCAAAAAAGAGTTTATTTTGCACAATGTTTTAATGTTTCAGTAAAGGAAAGATTGTATTGAAAATGGAAAAATTAGTGATATTAACTGTAATAAGTAGGAGTGTGTTATGAATTAGGCAGGTATCAGGTTTAGAAGCAGTTTTGTGGGCATTGTTGTCTTTACTACTGTGTTGATGTGAATGAGTTATAAGATAGCTGTTTTTGACTCTGTGGTGGGAAGTTGCCAGCTATTGCATTCATTATACTTTCAAAGCAGTCATTTCTCTGGACAATTTGAGCTTCACACCAGATATATTTGGCAAAGCAGGAGTCCAAATAGTGACAAGCTGTTCCTCTCTGTTTTTTATTCGTCCATTTAACAGAATCCCACATACGTTCAACACCTTGAGTATGGAAACCAGTGTCAAGATCCAGAAAGTTATATTTATGGTTAACCTTCTCATGTTTAAAACCAGCTTTAAGTTCCTTAGTTTGATAAGCTCACCAGAAGTCTAAATAAATAGTGGTACCCTCTTTAATATACTCAGTTATTTTCTGGAATAAAGTTGAAGCAGTTCTGTCTGGCATAGTTACCAGAAAAACTTCCTTCGTCTCCCTGCATATCCCCACCGAATATCCATTGTTGTGGCAGGACACGTCCAGCATTACTTTTTCTTTTGCTGAATAGACTTTCATCAATTTCTACAATATGACCCAGCCCACCTATTTTCTTTTCTGTTGTCTTTCCATTTGAACTATACAAATGTCTCGTAAAAAATTATTCCAGTCAATTATGTTTTTATCTGACATTTCCAGTTCTTCCAAACAGAATTGTATTGATGTCAACTCTTTACACCAGCAGTAAATAAAATGTACGGCTGTTGTAAAACTTAGTCTACTTCCTTCAAACCAGTTCCCAGTATATATGCCGACATGCTGATAACATTTCTTCACATTACATTTCCAAGATATTTGTTTCACAAAATATAACTTCATTGCATGTCCTGAACTGCATTCCCGAGTATCGGGAAGAATGCCGTACCGCTGAAATAATTTTATTGTGTCTTTTTCAGTCCTGGGAAAATCCCACAGAAGCATCTTCACAGGAGCAATTTAAAATGTTATTAACCTACAAGGAAAAAGCAATAGTTTTAATATAGTAATCGATTGGTGAGATGATTGTTAAGGGAGGTGGCAAACTCCATTTATATGAAAATGTACGTTTTAATTAACTATCAATGGAGGGTGTGAGGAAAGGAGCTCCTTTTTAAGCACATTTTGTTCTGACAACAAATGAAATATGCACAGTTGTAACATACATCTTAACCTTTTAGAGCAAGAAATCTTGACAGAGAGTAATATAATAGAGGGACAAAGGCCCAAAATAGGGACAGATTTTAAATATTGCTCTTGCAAACTTAAAAAGTTGTTAGATTAAAAGAATTTATGTTAAGATGTATTTTTGAAGGATGTGAAGTCTGAAATTTGTATGTCATTATTTAGTGACTTCAATCCTCAGTTATTTGCCAAAAAAAAAAAAAACCTTTGAGGAACAGACCAAAAATATGAGGCAAAAATCTGGATAATCTGCAAAAATCAAGACACTTGAGAGTTATGTTGAATGTAAGTAGGTACATAAAAGTTGTGCAAATTAATAGATAATAAGCCAGATTTAATAAAGCCTACACTAAGTGTACACTAAGTATATACAATATGTATTCAAGAACATTCTTACTTTTTTGTGCTTTCTAGTCACTCAGAAGGATTACACTAAGTGTACATGTAGTCTATACATTGTGGTAACCCTTATGAATCCCTGTCAATATTTAAAGCTGCAAGAATATCAGTAGGAAAACTAAAAATTAGGAGATAGATGGTGTGAGTTATGTGGGCGGCCATGGTGGTGCAGCGGTTAGCATTGCCACCTCACAGCAAGAGGTTCTCCGGTTCGATTCTCGGCTGGGGTGCCTTCTGTGCGGAGTCTGCATGTCCTCCCTGTGGTCGCTTGGGTTTCCTCTGGGTGCTCCGGTTTCCTCCCACATCCAAAAGACATGCTGTAGGTGGATTGGGCACTCTAAATTGGCCCTAGGTGTGAGTGTGTTTATGTGTGTGCCTTCTATAGAAGGTTGCGTGCCGGGATGGCAACTCGACACTGTAAAACTCCACTGCCAATCATGAGTGGACAGGTGATCTGCTGTGGCGACCCCTAACCAGGAAAAGCCGAAAGAAGAAGAAGAATTAACCTACAAGGAAAAGCACTACACACTTCTGCGATGAAGACACTTTGACAACATTTCCTGGCACAAAAAAATGACAGTAAAACAGCCACTCTAAAACTTAACAATCTGGTTGTGATAATACATAAGCACCATATTTTTATACTCCAAAAAGACTCTAAAGAATTTTTCCTCAGGTGGATAGGAAATGTTGGTGTGACAGGCAAGAAAGAGGTAGCTGGGAACATATTTTTTGAGACTGTAATGAGTTGGCAGACCTTAGGGATTCCCTGCAGACTGCTCTATCAGAAATGCTGGGTGAGCAGATTAGACTGAATGGGGAGATGATTTTTTTTTGAGTTATGCAATAGAATCAGAATTGCCTAGACATAGTAAAGTTTTGCTGAGTCTAGTTATGGTGGCTGCCAAAAAAGCAATTACTAGAAAATGGAAATCAAAGTCTAGACCAACTTTACTAGAAGTAGTGAATATATATTAAGAAAGATAAAACAACTGGAATTAGGATCTTTACAAAAGGGAAAGAGCAAACTACATAGGAAAAATGGGAATTGTGGGATCAATACATGCAGTCCAGGAATGATGTTTAAGAGGCAAGATTTGAATGAGCCATATAATGGTTAACTGACAATGACTGGATGGTTAATGTTTAATGTTTCCAACTACAGATGCTTTGATGGTTGCTGTGATGTAAACTGTTTGTAACTAAAGTGCTATCATTTTGTATGTTTTTCATTTATGTAAATGTAAGATTGCCTTTGTCATATGTGAAAATTTAATAAAGATGCTTGGGAAAAAGTTTATATCAAAGGGAACCATAGCTTCTCTTAGTAGTCAATGAGAACAAAATAGAAAAACTAGAATAGATGTCACATTATCATGGGGAGCACATCTATGCATGAATAGGTCATTTGGATGATACAACAATTTATTTATGCAGACACAGGGTGGGCATGCATGCATGCAAATGATACCCCAGATAAATAAATAATAAATAAATAAATACATAAAACTGGATAATTAAATGGTGTGAGGTAGCAACACAAACTCCTTTGTCAGTGTGCTACATTGTAATTAAAATATTATTTATAGAATGGTTCAAGCATAATGTGAACAAAAGTATAATAAAAGCATGTAAAATAAATACAAAGGTGAGTATTTATTTCTGTTTTTTCTTTTGAAGTTTTACACACATGCTCCCAATTACTTATTAAGCTAAGTCTTCCAAAGAATAAAAAATAATGCTTAAATAAATGGAAACAAAATAAATAAATAAATAATATTTAGATGTGTATGAACAACACATATCAAAAGCTTAAAATGACCCTCATCGTTCACAGATGTGTAGCACTAAGTGACCATTTTCTTTCATCTAGGAAGTGTGTACAGATTGAGAAGGTTACTTGATTATCCATTTTTAATTGATTGCAGAATGTTTCATTGTGCCATAAGGCACTGAGTAAATACAACACACCTAGGTCAGCATGGAGATCTTTATTTGTACATGGAAAAATCAATGTCCATCAATGAAAAAGAGGATATAAAACTGGCACAGATGGATCTGTGATACAATGACTACAGTCATTGATGAAACATTGAAAATGAATCTCTTCCATTTAACTTGACCAGTGTGACCCAGCATATTATTTTATTTGATTGCACAGTTTTACAGTACAACTATTGTCTACCTTCTGTAAAAAAATATCTGATGCATTACTGTACATCTGTATCCAGGTGTCCCTTATGTGCTTTTACTTCAGTTATTTGTTTACTTTAACCAGCAATTATTCAGGTACATATTACCAAAAATTGTTGCTTTTCCCAGAAGCATCAGGGTATTCCTCATTTTTAATAAAACATAATTGTTCAAGTTCATAATGTTGCTTACAGCACAACTGCTATATACCTGAAGACCCACAATCCAATCTGAAAGTTTGTAATTACAAAGTATAAGTCCATAGATACAGTACTAAATATTTTTCTACATCTGTTCCAGATAGCAATTTCTGTTTGTTCTGTTTCATAGGAGTAAGCCCATATTTAACATGATGACTTTCAGAATCAAAAGTGATAAAATATCTTCCAGTAACATGCACAGTTTCTTTTTATTCTGTAAGAACAATATGTAAAGCAGATCAACTTCAAAGTGCTGATTGAGGTAGATCTGTATCAGTTGGTTGTAAAACATGCATAATATTTATTGTCATTTTTGAATGAAATACTTATTTTGATTACACTTATCACGATAGATCAATGCTATAATTACACGCTAAGGAGAGTAAAACAAAACAGTCCTTTACTGCAAAATATAGTTGTCCTTCTGAACATATTTTATTGTAAGCTTTTCTCCAAGGCAGTCTTACTGAGTTAATATTACCCTTCTTAATCTGTAGAAAATCTTCTTACATGACACATTTATGTTTTTTTTTCCTTCACACACAAGGCTGTGGACTCTAGATATACTATGCTATAAATGCATATGATTTAAGTGCAGCTGCAAAATTCTTGCTGGAGTGTTTTTCTGTTGTTTGGTAGAGGAAGAAGGAATATTCTAAAGGCTGTGAAATGCTATAGCAGAGACAGCATTATACTTACTGTTTATTATAGTTCAGTTCCATTGCTTGCTATAAGTATATGGAATTTGAAATAATTAATTCAGAATTATGTTTTCCATCCACAATAATGAAAACATTATTAGAATTAAAGCTCATTATAATCAATAAATGAGGTTTGGGAAGAAACCAATTTGCCTAGGGACATGTTCGGGTCAGGGTCAGGTAGGAATAGTAATGAGAATTAAGATGGTAGTGGAAGGGAAGTTGGGAAAGTAGGAGGGTTAGGAGGAAATGAGGTAAGTGCAAGGAGGGGCTTAACTGGTTTCGTGTGAGTGTACCTGGGTAAGGGATCAGATTTTGGCGTGAACTTGCTAGGGCAAGTATTACATCCAAGAAAACCAGTAGGTACTTCTGGAGCAGGTAGGCCTTAGGTTAGCAATGGTTGGTATGGGGAGTAAGTTATATGATTACTTATTTATTTATTTGTGAGTGTCTTTTGGCTACTACTGTGTTTTGGGGCATGCTGGTATGGTCTTAGTTGTAGGATAACATCCAGGGGAGGAGAACTGGTTTAGATGGACTGTGGTAGCATGGCTCTGCATTAAGTACAGTTTAGGAGATGAAGGGAGCTTTTTGGTTGATGATCCAGTAACCTGCTAAAGTTTCTTTGTCCAACTGTAGTATTAGCTGTTTGGATTGCTGAACTATATATCGTGGTAGTTGAGTAGCAATGGTGGTGCCTTGCTGTTGGGTTGCTCTCGTCAGGCTAGGATGCACTTTTCACAGGCTAAGATGTGAGGCAAGTAACAGTTGGGTGTTGCGCATGCTCGTTAAGCATTAACGGCTGCAGTGGGGGTGGGGGTGAGGGTTGCAAGTCTCATGTTGTCAGCCATAGCTTTCACTGTCCAGCATACGTCTCAGCTCTCCCTTATTCTGCAGAACTTCCAGATTTTTACATTGTATTTTTAGACTATTCTTCATAAAATTTGTGATTTTCTGGCAAATCACTGAGATGAGCTGAGTGTTGTAGTCACTAAATAATGATATACATTTGCATTACAGACTTTATATCCCTCAGAAAATGCATGCTAAGATAAACAATGTTTAAAATCTGTCCCTATTTTTGGGCCTTTGCCCCCCCCCCCATTATGTCAGGCTTTGTCCAGATCTTTCCTTTTCTTTTCTTTTTTTTTTTTTGTACTAAGAGGTTGAGAGGTATGTTGTCTGGATTTCACAGAATGTCTAGATTTTGACTCACATTTTGGCTTGTTTGTGGATGGGATGCTTTTCCAATCTAGAGAAGGAGGTTTCTTGGACTGTGAGAAGCCTGCTAGTGATGGCTGTTGGTTGTGCATGTGCATAGCAAGAGCACGGTTGAAGGGGAGCATTGGGCTGAAGTGATGTTACAAACAAAGCAGTATTTTGGTTGTAGAAAGAGATTTGTTAGGAAATTAGCATGATGTAGTGTTGATCAACATTTGGTGTTACAGTTTGTGATATAATTTGATAAAGTTATTGTTTATGTAGTTTTATTTAAGAATGATTTATGATTTAAAAAGTATTCCCTTTGGCATTTCATTGTTTTGTATGTTTTTAATTGTCTAGTAATGCAGAATAGCTACTGTTTGAGCATGCTATAAATGCAGACAAAAGATGTTTTAGTTTAAACTACTGTTCTATCTTCTGTTGAAAGCAAATTGATATTGATATATTTCAATAATCTCTTTATTTCTACAACAGTTTGAGTAGAGAATTATGTTTATACATTCTAAACTTACTAATGTTTGCAGGGTAGTATTCATACTGCTTGTAAGCTTCTGAGCAGTGCCAAAGAAGTCTGTTCTTCAATTTTTCCCTCAGATCTGCTAGTTCTCTCCTCTCCTGCACTTTTACTAGCTTGTTAGCTTAGCACTTTAGCAGACTTCTTGTAGCAAGTATTGTAGTACACAAAACTGTTACCAGCACTAAATGTTCTACATGGAAACAGCTCCAGTACTTATTAATGCCCACCCCTCCAGGCATGTCTAAAGGTCAGTTCCTTGTGCTTTCACCTGTTAACCTGGTGAACTTGGGCATCCTGAGGCAATGTAGCAACTGCCTCATGTACACTGACAACCCTCTCCTCTTACCTCCCAACACTCAGACTTGTGAGAGATGCACTTATATATCCAAACTGGAAGTCACACACTCTACAGCCAAAACCGGAATAGCTGGTCAAGAGGAGAAGATCAACATTTGCACCACACCACATGGAACACATAGCCCTCCAGAACACACACCAGCATTGCCTTCACATAAAAGCGCAAACCACACACCCACCTTTGCAGAGGCTCTCAATAAAAATCTAAACAAACAGCAGAGACCTCCAAGGCAGAAACACACTCGACCACCACAAAACAACACTAATCACGAGTCACATAACTCTCCTAAACAGTATGCCACTCAACCAAAGCCCCTGAGGCAAAACAGCATGCCCAACACACTAGTCATAGGTGACTCAATAGTGAGGAACACTGATGTCCCACCCACTAGGTTGAATAGGGAGACAGTAACAGTCAGCTGCCTGTCAGGCACCAGGATCCACCGCATAATGCACGACTCAGACCCCTCAACAACAGGTACAAATATGACTATGTCATTGTACATATGGGTGTGAATGACCTGAGACGTACCTCCCTGGACTACATGAAAAGAGACATGGAGGAGCTCTTGGATTATGTAGCCAGGTGGGTATGACCCTAGCCCTGAGCAACATTCAACCATCACCCAGAATGATACCACAGTACAAGCAGAAAATGACTGGTTTCAACAACTGGCTATGTTTCTGGTGTCATTCTAAGAGGAACCGATATCTGTCTGCCTGGGATGACGTGACTGACAGACCTCAATGCTTTGCCAGAGATGGCCAGCATCTGTCACTCCTGGGGTTCTGGATACTGGCCAAGGCTCTTGCCACCCCTATAGTGCCTTTTTAGGTGGTGTTCCAAAGACCAAATTACCACCATAACAGCTACAAACAATTGCAATTTGAGGGTCATGCTGCTCAACGCTAGAAGTCTAAATCTCAAAATACACTTGCTCAAAGTACTTAAAATGGAGAACATCGACATTTGTGCTGTAACAGAAACCCGGTTCAAGGCAGCAGAAAGCATCCCTTCACTACCAGGCTACAACTCATTCCACACCTTTCGGTTCCAGAATTTGGAGCGAAGCTCCAAAGGCACTGGTGTGTCCATATTCATAAAGGATGCGCACACCTCCAGACTGGTAGCCCAACATAACACATCTGAGATACTTCAGGTGCGACTAACATTGGGTAAGACAGAGATTCAGGTCGTAGCCTGCTATAGGTCCCAGCCATGTCCCAAGATTCACACTCCACATTCCTAAGCACCCTGGAGAATATTAGGGTCCAACCTAACACTGTCATACTGGCCAACTTCAACTACCTCTCCATTAACTGGGAAAACTACTCATGTAACAATAAACTTTCCCAATGCTTTCTGGAATTCATTATTCCAATGGCCAGGACCAACTCGCTCTTACCCCCACTAGAGGTAGCAACATCCTTGATGTGGTCATTACTAATATGGGCGACCATTGCTCCACACCAATAGTCAACTCCTCCCTGGTTAGATCCAATCACAAGCTAATCACCTTGGAAATCCACATCTCTCCCACCCCCCAACAAAGCTAACCACCATGAAAAACTTCTCCAAAGCTAACTTTTGGCTCCTAAATACAGAAGTGGCTAAGTTCATGGCACCCATGTAAATGGAGAATAGTTGCATGACAGCCATATCATACACCAATGCACTGTACAAACATGTACACAAATGCGTGGATCTCGCCATACCCAATAGAACTAAGACGCTCTCCTCAAAAAGAAAAGGAAGCCAATCTGGTGGCCCTCTGCCATAAACAAACTCTACAACAGAAGAGGGAAACTGATTCGGAATAAGGTGAAGTCCCAAGACTGGAAAGACTCCCTTATCAGCCTCAACAAAAGGTTGAGATCCCTCATCAAATACTCTAAAGCTAGCTATGAAAACAGAATTACAGCAGATAGTAAAGACAACCACAAGGCCTACTATAGTTATGTAAAGAATCTCCATGGCAATACCCAAATTTGCTCTGAGCTACTGCACAATGGTATCTCCTATACCGAGCCAACAGATATTGCAAATATACTGGCGAACAGATTCAGTGCTAACTTTACCCCCCCCTCCCAAAGACCCAATCACAATACCAGTAGATAGATAGCCAGGCACCCAGAATTACTGCTGCACAGGTTAAAACAGCACTGTCCAAGGCCAAGAATGCAGCTTCTATGGGACCTGACAGTATCCCTGGCTGTGTTCTACATGAACTACAGAGTGAACTGGCACCTCACCTGTATGCCCTGTTAAATCACAGCCTCACCTCAGACTTTGTCTCCACCGAATGGTGCATTGCTACAGTCATCCCTCTCCACAAAGGAAGAGCAAGTACAGACCCTGGGAACTATCACCCCATTAGCCTGATGAGTCTGATATGTAAAGCTATGGAACGCATCATCATGGACTTAATAAACAAGGATAGAGGGAATCTCCAAACACTGGATCCTACACAGTTTGGTTTTGTGAAGGGTAGATCATGCCTGCTCAACTTGGTTGACTTCTTTGAGTCAGTCTCCAGAGCTGTGGACGAAGGTAAGGTGGTTCATGCAGCCTACCTTGATCTGGCCAAGGCCTTTGATACCAATCTCCACTCAGGAATCATAGAAAAACTTACTAAGCTAGAAATCAACACCTATATCACTAGGTGGGCTGCAAACTGCCTAACAGATAGAACCCACAGTGTGAAAGTAGCTGACTCCAAGTCAGACTGCCAACCAGTCACAAGTGTAGTCCCACAGGGTTCAGTCATGGGTCCTTTCCTGTTTGGTATCTACTTATTTGAAGTCCAGGCCAACACGAAGGGGCTCTGGCTGACAAAGTTCGCAGATGATTGCAAGTTGGGAGCTATTATTAACTCCCCAAGCGATGCTGACATCCTACAGAAAGGACTCAATGAGACCAAAAACTGGTGTTAGAACCATGGCCTTAAGCTCAATGCCAAAAAATGTGTCTTCATCCCCTTTTGAAAAACCTGGTTCCCTTGAATTACCACATTGATGGTAATCCACTGAACACAGAAGGTGTCATAAGAGATCTGGGAACACAGGTTGACAGCAACCTCTCTTTTGACCACCACATTGCCACTGTGGTCAGAAAGTCCTTCTATGTGGCACATCTCATTATGAAGGGTTTTGCATCCAGGAAGAAAGAGGTCATTCTTTCCCTCTACTCTTCCCTCATTAGGCCAGTCATCGAATACAAAGCCCCATTTGGCATGTACCTTCACTAGACACCTGCAACAACTGGAGAGACCACACAAGTACCTCACAAAGAGGATCATAGGCCTTAAACACTTGTCCTATATGGACAAACTCAAAAACCTCCAACTATTCTCTGTCTCACATCGCCTACTTAGAGGCGATCTCTGCTTGACTTACAAAGCCATGTCTGACCCAGCTCTGTTAGAAATGCTACATCTAAAGAAATCACAATCCCTCAACACCACACTCTCTAGAGACCTGAATTTCACTACCAAAATCAACAGAACATGCTGTAGGGACAGGTTCATAACCCAGAGACTGCATATAATCTGCCAGGCCTTAATGATATGTGTTCCATTATGTCTATATTAAAACTAAAGAGTCTCCGTAGATAGGTTTAATAAGAATTAGTATAGGGCATAATGGTATACTTTACTGAATAATAGATGATAGATCTGGTAACTTATTTTATATTATACATGAAATATTTATAATTGTCGTTGCTGTTTGAATAAGACTGGCTTATGTATGCATCTAACAGTATGCCTTTTAACAGTTCATTGTTAAAGAAACTTTTAAATGTGAGGTTATTCAATTTTAATTTTAAAATAACTTTGGTGTTTTATTCAATTAATTAGGATAATTATATTTTATAATAGAAAGTTTTCTGAATGTTACTTACTTTTTGAATAAGGTATGTTGCTTTAAAGTTTTGAATCTCTGATAACATCAGTTGATCTACTTATTAGCCTGTTTAAAAAGTAACAGTTCACTTGTTATTTTATCTGATGAAGTTCATGCATTAAACCGGACAAAAAGCGCTTCAGTTAATAAACGAATTGTTTTCAACTACGTTTGCCATATCCTTTTGTGATAACCCAGAGACTGCCCATGCTATGGAATAGACTTCCCATACATGTCAAGGAGAGCACCTCACTGGCCCTCTTCAAGAGAAATCTTGATGAGTGGATGGGAAATAGAAAATTCACCCCGGGATCACTCCAGTGGCTCTACTTGATAGAGATACTAGGAACTAAGGCTGGGTGGCATGATGCCAGGGTAATCCTATGGGCAAAGCTTATAAAGGCTCCAGGGCCATTAGCCTAGTACACATCTATGAACCAAAATCCCAGCACAGAAGGCGAAAGGTAAATCAGAGGCAGTAAACCAGCAATTCTAAAACTTGTAAAACTTTAAAAAAGGTGAGTGCTTTTGCAATGAAACCCACTGCTTCTTCAGACAAACAAAGAATACAACAATGCACTCTTAAATATACAGGTACTTCCTTCATCATCCAATAAAAACAAAACCTAGATAGACACATTTAAATAACTAATTAAAACACTTATCTTAAAGAGAAAGCAACACCAAAGCACTTATGGACATTAGTTCAGTTTCTTGGCTTTAAGTGCAGGTTTCAGGGGGACACAATCATTTAGGCCATAGCCTCTATGTGCACCCAATCGCAAAATTCCATTGCAATCCTACATTTACAGTTTTAGTAATAATGTCCCCCAACCTCATGCGAGTTTCCACAACATGCAACACTTGAAAAAGAAAAATATGATTGCGTCCTTCCTGAATCGTATGCTTGGCTAGTGCACTAAAGTCCAATCCTTTCTTTGTGCAATAAAGATGGTCTCTCATTCTCTCCCTCAACCTGTGGTTGGTCTTACCAACATAGAATCTAAAGCAAATAACAGAATGTGCTACATAGACTAGATGTCTGGTATTACAATCAGCACTAGCTCTTAGCTGCCACAATCTACCTGTCCCAGGATGTTTAAAGAATCTGGATTTATCTATATATACACAATATGCACAGGTACCACATTTAACAGTCCCACCCTGCCGTTCATCATATATACTTCTTTTAGAGTAGCACAAGTGCTGTTTCAGATTCATTTTATTCTTAAACAAAAACTTAGGTTGGGGTCCAACCAAATCTGAAGTGCATTCATCAACCTGCAAAATAGACCAAATTTTCCTCAGAATGTCCTGTACTACTCTGACATCCTGAGAATAGGTCAAAACCATGGGAGTAACCGATGGTTCCACCTTTGATTTACTTGATAGATTTACCCTATCTAAAAAATAGGGTTTTGCTCCACCACCCCTTTCAATGGGCCTTGCAAATCTCATTCTGTTTATAGCCCCTAGACTCAAAGGCTACTCTCAAACTGTCCATTTCTAAAAACAAATCAGTCTCATCACAAGACAGATGAGATACACACATGGCTTGCCCAGTCAAGATATTGGGAAACATGTACTGGGGGTGCATGTTATCACTATGGAGAAAGGATTGAACATAACATTCCTTCCTGTACAACTTGGTATAAAAACTCTCCCCTTTTCCAAACACTGTCACATCCAAAAAATTTAAAAACAGTAAACAAAAGGTACCAGTTGGCGGTGCCTGAATAAACCACGAAGTAAACATGTAGCAGCCACAACAAGTTTAATGCATAAATAAGAAACTTCATGTTAATGAACTCAAACTCCATATAATAGGTGACCCAATTGAAACTATACTTTTACTGGTATAGCATGTGGATGCATACATAAAAAATAGAAATGTGAAATATTCCTATAAAAACGATAAGTTAAGAGTAACTTTTGTTTGCAGAAACATTAATAATATTTGAATTACATTACAGAAAAATGAACAAATAAACCACATAAACATATTTACAATTTTGCAGCCCTCATTCTCAATATAGGGACAATAGAACTGTGTTCATTAAGCCCAGGGAATCTATTAGCTTCCAAGAATAATTGCCGATATACTTCTCTTACTTTTATCCTATTCTCCCATGGGCCTCTCCTAGTATCTTGATGCACCATTTCAATTACAAAAAAAAACCCACTTAGCATTGGGACATAGTTTTACAACCAAAATACTCACAAGATTAGAAACATTATTGCACAACATTGGGGTAGGTTTAGTAGTTATTCAGAACTAGAGACCTTGTTTAAAAATCCACTAAAATTTACCTATAAAAAAGGTAAGAACTTCAAGGAGTTGTTGGGGAGTAATTACAAGGGGCAGAAAGGAAGAAAACCAAGGGACATATAGGTGTGGATCTTGTGTCCAATGTTCATTTATTCTTAGAAAAGATTCTGTATACATTAAGGACAGGGACTATTTGGTTAAAAGTAGTAGTTTTTCTAATTGTAACAGTGAAGGGCTGGTTTACTTAGGTTTTTGTAAGGAATGTAGTGCGTTCTATATTGGTAAAACTACACAAAAACTAAAAAGGAGAATTTATGAACGTTTAAATGCCATAAGAACAGAGGACGGTAATAATGCATTATACAAACACACCTTGCTATGTCCCAATGCTAAGTGGGGCTTTTTTGTAATTGAAATGGTGCATCAAGATACTAGGGGAGGCTCATGGGAGAATAGGATAGAAGTAAGAGAAGTATATTATAGCAATAACCCACGCCTGGGTGTGGGTAATGCTGGATTTACCCACGGTTGGCGTGGTTTGGTCCCAAGGGCGAAGCCCGAGGACCAAACAAAGCCAACCGTGGTAAAACATTACCCACACCCAGAAGTGGAGTTATTGCTATTATATGACATTATTTAAGAAAAGAAACTATTACTTTTCTTAAATAATGGCATAGTATAATGCCTGTTTACTGCCCTTCCGCAGATGTCTGGCATCGCGGCAGTTCTGATGTACTGCGACCTGCGCAGTACATCAGAGTTGTAAAAGCAACTGAGAAAGCAAGATCTCCGTTGCTTTTTACTGTTTTGCTATGTTAAATGGGTTTAACATAGTGAGACAGCTTTAAAATAAGCAGCAGAGATGCCCGTAGCTTATTTTAAAACTGTCTCGCTATGTTAAACCCATTTAACATAGCAAAAGCAACGGAGATCTTACTTTCTCCGTTGCTTTTTAAAACCTGTCTCGCTATGTTAAATGGGTTTAGCATAGCGAGACAGCTAAATAAGCAACGGAGATCTCCGTTGCTCATTTTAAAGCTGTCTCGCTGTGTTAAACCCATTTAACATAGCGAGACAGTGTTTTAAAGAGTTATACTAATGGAAAAAGTCCGGCGACGGACCTTTTCCATTAGTATAACTCGATTTACAATGTGCACGCTGGCCAATCAGCGTGCACGTTTTGGGGGGGTCATGGTATAATATAGCAATAACCCACGCCTGGGTGTGGTTAATGCTGGATTTACCCACGGTTGGTGTGGTTTGGTCACAAGGGTGAAGCCCGAGTGGCCAAACAAAGCCAATCATGGATAAAACCAGCATTACCCACACCCAGAAGTGGGTTATTGCTATTATACAATGACATTATTTAATAAAAAAAATAATTACTTTTCTTAAATAATGGCATTGTATAATACCTCCTTGCTGCCCTTCCTCAGCTGTCTGGTATTCTGCGGCAGTTCTGATGTACTGCACATGCATACACCTACGCAGTACATCAGAGCTGTGGGCAAAAGCAACGGAGAAAGCAAGATCTCTGTTGGTTTTTACAAACTGTTTCGCTATGTTAAATGGGTTTAACATAGCGAGACAGCTTTAAAAAAAGCAACAGAGAATCTCTGTTGCTTTTTTCAAAGCTGTTTCGCTATGTTAAACTCGTTTAACATAGTGAGACAGTGTTGCTGTAAGAGTTGTAGTAATGGAAAAAGTCTGGGTGACCGGACCTTTTTCCATTACTATAACTCGGATTTACAACGTGCATGCTGACCAGTCAGCGTGCACCTTTTTGAATATTATTGGGGGGGGGTCATTGTATAATGGCAATTATTCTTGGAAACTAATAGATTCCCTGGGCTTAACGAACACATTTCTATTGCCCCTATTTTGAGAATGAGGGCTGCAAAATTGTAAATGTGTTCATGTTTTTTTCATTTTTCTGCAATGTAGTACAAATCCCCATATGGAGAATGAGAGCTGCAAAACTATAAATATGTTTATGTGGTTTATTTGTTCATTTTTCTGAAATGTAATACAAATATTATTAATATTTCTCCAAACAAAAGTTACTCTTAACTTATCATTTTTATAGGAATATTTCACATTTCTATTTTTTTATGTATGCATCCACATGCTATACCAGTAAAAGTATAGTTTCAATTGGTCACCTATTATGTGGAGTTTGATTTTATTAACATGAAGTTTCTTAGTTATGCATTAAACCTATTGTGGTTGCTATACGTTTACTTTGTGGTTTATTCAGACACCTCCAACTGGCACCTTTTGTTTACTGTTTTTGGTTTCTTGGTGTTTTAAGGTATCTGACCTATTTTGTTTTTTTTTTTGGTTATCCAAACAATTTACTGACTGCGGAATAATTCATAGCAAATTGCAAAAAAGAACTGCTCCTATTGGGCATGTGAAAAAATTCTTGCAGTTCCTGCTCAGTTCCATGCCAACCGATAAAGAAATCGTCTACAAATCGACGATAGAAGCAAACATTGCTACAGTGTTTACCCAAAATAAATGATTGGCCCCAGCCAACCATTACCAAACTGGCATATGAATTGGCACAACTTGAACCCATTGGTATGCCAGATACATGTCAATAGCAGCAATCATTCAAAAGAAAAATGTTGTTCCAAAGAAACAGTTCAAGTAGCATGCATATAAAGTCTACTTGACTAGGAGAAAACTTATTAGATTTTGAAAGAACCAATCTTACCATAACAATACCATATTGGTTAGGAATACAGGTAAATAAAGATACAATATCTAGTGTTACTAAATATTCTATCATGTCCGCAGCTATACTACCCATAGCACTGTACAACTCTAGTAAAAAATGTTCAGTATCTTTTAAAACCACAGGACAAATATTGGCTTCAGTGCTAAACTTCGCACAAACAGTCTAAGCTCGACCAAACAGTTACTAATATCTGTCTTACTGGTGGGCATAAAACCTAACCCTTTAGTTAGTAAATACATTTCAGCTGACTGAAGAGCATACCTGAAAATACTCCACACTAATACCCATCGTTCAGGCTACACATTTTCTTGATGGTGCGAGCCTGACTAATGTTTGTTAATCATTCGGATGCCACGATGACTTTGTTCAAGAAACCTAGCACTTTTGTGCCTAATTTACCTAACAATCTTGAGGTTTTCCTACAACTGTGCGAGAAAGAAATATATGATAGACTAGAATCTGGACACACATATTATATCCTAATAACCTTACTAAAGCAGAGCAGCTAGCGCTTATTAATTTAAAAGCCAGTAGAGACATAGTTATCCTCCCAGAGGATAAGGGTGGGCCTATTGTGGTGTTGGACTCTCAATATTATTATGATACTATGCCAGCCATGTTAAATGATGCTGCAGTATACAGGATGGTGAATATTGAAGTTGTGTCACAAATACAGGCACATATTATGAACACTTTGAATGAGAGTGTATGTATGGGTGTGCTAACACAGGCATTGTATGATTTTTATCTTTCAAGGTAGAGCAACCTTTGGTGCCCCAGCTACATGGTCTACCTAAGATACATAAGGATCCTGTCCATCCAAGTTTTAGACTGATTGTAGCTAGGGGTGGATGATTCACAGACCCTCTTTCTATTTATTTGGACGCACAGTTGAGAAAGGTGCTAGATGAATTTCCTGTGGTTTTAAAAGATACTGAACATTTTTTATGAGATTTGCACAGTGCTACGGGTAGTACAGCTGTGAACATTATAGAATATTTAGTAGCACTAGAAGTTGTATCTTTATTTGCCTGTATTCCTAACCAAGAAGGGATTGAAATGGTAAGATTGGTTCTTTCAAAAATCTAATACGTTTTCTCCTAGTCAAATAGACTTTATATGCATGCTACTTGAACTGGTTCTTGAGAACAACATTTTTCTTTTTAATGATTGCTGCTATTGGCAGGTATCAGGTGTAGCAATAGGTGCACGTTGCACCAATTCATATGCCAATTTGGTAATGGTTGGCTGGGAGCAACAATTTATTTTGGGTGAACACTGTAGCAATGTTTGCTTCTATCATCGATTTGTAGACAATCTCTTTATTGGTTGTCATGGAACTGAGCAAGAGCTGCAGGAATTTTTCACATGCTCAGTAGGAGCAGTTCTTTTTTGCAATTTACTATGAATTATTCAGCACAGTCAGTAATTTTTTTTGATGTGACAGTGAATAGAAAAGGGGAGAGTTGTTATACTAAGTTGTACAGGAAGTTATGTTCCAACCTTTCTCCATAGAGATAGCATGCACCCCCAGTACATGTTTCCTAATATCTTGACTGGGCAAAGCATGTGTGTATCTCATCTGTCTTGTGATGAGACTGATTTGTTTTTAGAAATGGACAGTTTGAGAGTAGCCTTTGAGTCTAGGGGCTATAAACAGAATGAGATTCGCAAGGCCCATTGAAAGGGGTGGTGGAGCAAAACCCTATTTTTTGGATAGGGTAAATCTATCAAGTAAATCGAAGGTGGAACCCTCAGTTACTCCCATGGTTTTGACCTATTCTCAGGATGTCAGAGTAGTACAGGACATTCTGAGGAAAATTTAGTCTATTTTGCAGGTTGATGAATGCACTTCAGATTTGGTTGAACCCCAACCTAAATTTTTGTTTAAGAATAAAATGAATATGAAGCAGCACTTGTGCTACTCTAAAAGAAGTATATATGATAAACGGCAGGGAGGGACTGTTAAATGTGGTACCTGTGCATATTGTGTATATATAGATGAATCCAGATTCTTTAAACATCCTGGGACTAGTAGATTGTGGCAGCTAAGATCTAGTGCTGATTGTAATACCAAACATCTAATCTATGTAGCACATTGCATTATTTGCTTTAGATTCTATGTTGGTAAGACCAACCACAGGTTGAGGGAGAGAATGCGAGACCATCTTTATTGCACAAAGAAAGGATTGGACTTTAGTGCACTATCCAAGCATACGATTCAGGAAGGACACAATCATATTTTTCTTTTTCAGGTGTTGCATGTTGTGGAAACTCGCATGAGGTTGGGGGACATTATTACTAAAACTGAAAATGTAGGATTGCAATGTATTTTGCGATTGGGTGCACATAGAGGCTATGGCCTCAATGGTCGTGTTGCCCTGAAACCTGTACTTAAAGCCAAGAAACTAAAATAATGTCCATAAGTGCTTTGATGTTGCTTTCTTTTTAAGATAAGTATTTTAATTAGTTTTTCAAATGTGCCTATATAGGTTTTGTTTTTATTGGTTGATGAAGGAAGTACCTGTATATTTAAGAGTGCATTGTTGTATTCTTTGGTTGTCTGTAGAAGCAGTGGGTTTCACTGTGAAAGCGCTCAACTTTTATTAAAGTTTTATAAGTTTTAGAATTGCTGGTTTACTGCCTCTGATTTACCTTTTGCCTTTTGTGCTGGGATTTTGGTGTATTTCTACTTTGTGGGTTTGCTCACATTTTGCTTGTTTTTTCTGTGACAGGGTAGTATTCATGTTTATTTAATTGTTTCCTGCATCTGTGTTTTGCGTGTGTGTGTGTGTGTGTGTGTGTGTGTGTGTGTGTGTGTGTGTGTGTGTGTGTGTGTGTGTGTGTGTGCAGAGGGCATAGCCTTGGATAGTGTTTTAGAAGGGGTGTGTGGATAAAGTCAGTACCATTTTCTTTTACATCATATACATGTTTTTTGTTAGTGCACTGCATTTATTAGTGTTTGGCATAGGTGTTAGTACCCTTCATAGATTGAACTTAATTGTGGACTGAAATAGCATCTTGTTTTTTCATGTGCCCTGGGAGAATATTGGGGTAACATCTTGTCTTGCAGAAAGGCACTGTCAATGGAGGCTTCTTGTTGTTTCAATTTAATTAAAATGTCTTAATCGAGACAGCAAAAATTGAAATGTATTTGCTACTAGGTGTTTCAGTATATGTGCTGCATTTTATCTCATGCTATATAAGATATATATATATATATATATATATATATATATATATATATATATATATATATAAGCTCTATATTATGTGTATAAAGCATGTTTTGCTAGGGAGGTTGCAGCATGAATATGTAAGTCAGATTAGTGCAATGGCTTTGTATTAAGGTATGCCTCATAGCACAAGGGTTTGAGTCTCATTTCTGAGATTTGTTAAATTGCTCTTTCTTTATTTGACTATTTCTTCTCATAGATTGCAGTGGATGTTCCAAATGACAGAGCAGTGCACAATGAGGTCACAGATGGTGGAAGCACAGAGTTTGCATCAGCCGGTGGCCTGAGGGAAGTGGACTCAACAGGTGATGGATACTGCTGTGGTGGATGTTCCAGCCACTAGAATGGTGCGCATTGAGGTCACAGGTAATGATACCTTGTTAGGTGCTCATTTAAGCATATGCGAGTTGGTGCCATTGGGAGTAGTATAGGGACACATGAGGATGAGGTATGTCAAGGGCAGGGTAAAACAGGTGGTGTGGCTGAAGAATGACAGTGGTTTGGAGTGTCCCTTTTTTAGTGAAGGGGAACAGTTTCACTAGGAAGTTTTTGGTGATGAGTAGCATTTAGGTTTGATTATGGGGAGTTTGAGGCTGCCCACAGGTGGAATGGAGTCACAAAAGCATAAGGTTTGGCTGGATTTTATGATCCGGACAGGTGACTGTTTAGCTAAACTGGCTGTGGGGCAAAGGAGGGGGATCTTCTGACCCTCTCACATACTGTTTTTAGTTAAAGAAAATATCTGGAAGGGGGAGTATGTTGATATTTTAAATGAATTGGTGTGGATGGTGTTCTACATTTGATGGAATCAGAAACCACAAACAGTAAAGACGTTTGGTGGCTTTAGCGACCTTGGGAAAAAGGAGGGTAGGTAGACTGTTTCCAAGGACATGGGTCAATTGGGTGTTAGGCTTCACTTTTTACATGGCAGTTAAGTTGGAGAAGGATACCATCTCTGGCCTTATCACTTCTGGCTTCATTTCACACGATCTGTGAGGCACAGCATCTGTGGGTGGAAAATGCCTAGTTGTAGTATGATCAGAGAATTTTGGAAGCGGATGGCTGTAGATCAATCACTGTGTTGGGATGTGAGACATCCTGACCTTTTGCTTGCCAGTATCATAGATAGCCTTGCAGCAGTCAGCAGGGGGGTTAAGTTAGTGGGGGTTGAGAAGGGCAATGCTGGGCTTTAATGTGGAGTGCTGCTCATAGGTGGAGTGTAGGTTTTGCACACCAGCTCAACGTGTGCAGGTATACATTCAGCTGTACAGGAGGCAGACAGGAAAGCACATTGTTAATATTCTTTATTATACAAAATATTGTCAGCAGAATTGCTGTATAGATGATTGTTGTTTACTTTTGCTAGGACATACTGAGATCAGGTCTCCTATCGTTGCTATAGTTCTTTTATATTTTCAATACATTCTAGTACATCTATGGTATGTTTATTGTATGTATGTACATATAGGTTGTAAGGTAACATTGGACTGGTTTCGTTTTTGTTTATGGAAGACTTTTTTGACCAGTGACCAACTATAGTTAATGCAGCCAAGACAAAGGGTAACTGGTAAAGACAGTAGCTATAGTAAAATATATTAGCTAATTACTTCTGACCACACTATAGCTATTAATTACAACCTTTTACTCTCCATTAACCTCTATCATCACATAGCCTAGTATTCAAACATAAATCACAGACAGCATGTATATCACACTAACATATATCTCTCACTAATCCTCACAACACTAGCCTACATCATATCTATACATACTAATATATCATTAGACAACACTACATTTCACACAACACATATTTCCACATCTACTAAAATACACACAAACTTTTTCATTTCCTCTACAATACTTAACAATACCACAATAATGTATATACACAAGGCCTACTTACCAAGATGTAGTACTAGAAAAACATCTAAATTCAGCACAGAACTAACTCACATAATCAAACACATTTTGTCTATCACAGAAAGATTCTTCTTTCAGGGGATATAGATCCAAACCCAGGTCCGCTCACAGCTATACTCAAATCTAAACAGATATCTGATCAACTAATTCTTAATATCAACATAAGGAATATATCTAACAAAATACCTGGCCTGCATGCATTCATAACCCACTACACTCCTGACATACTGACCATAACAGAAACATGGCTAAAACCCACTACACAAAATGAAGAAATCCTCCCTCCAGGTTATAATATCTTAAGACTGGATAGAGTGGGTAGAAAAGGAGGTGGAGTTGCAATTCTCTTTAAAAACAAGCTAAATCTTAAATGTCTTCATACCCCTGTACCTAAATTTAATAATGCTGAAACCCTTGAGTCTGTCCTGTATATTGACAAAACAAAAATAAAAATAACATTCTCTGCTGTTACATCCCTCCAGGAAATAACTCTCCTATAATTGAGGAAATCTTGCAATGGACTACATATACTCTCCTGCATGAAACAATCCTAGTAGGGGATCTGAATACTGACTGGTTGGTCTGGGGTTCTAATAGACCCACTAACCACATAAATCTCTATGGGTTCTCTCAACTTATTCAGGATCCCACTAGAGTAGACAAAAAATCCCAAAAATAATCCATCCTTGATTGGACACTGGTCAATGACCCTAAGCAAAACTACCAGACAGGCTGTCTAACAGATAGTATTAGTGACCACCTCCCTACATTCCTGCTGCACAAATGTACAAACATAACTAAGCCCATAACTTATAGACAAATCCATAATGACCGCAACCTAAGCCCCCAGGATCTAAACACTATTCTAAAACAATGTAACTGGGAGCCACTACTTTCCCTTGGTTTAGACCAGGCAGTTGACTACTTTAATAGCACCTTCACTGATGGCCTTAATAGAGTCGCCCCTATCAGGAAAATTAGAGTTAAGACTAATTATGCACCATGGCTAATGTCAAAGGAAAAATTAACTTCAAAAAGATCAATACACGGCAGGTTCAGGTTAAGGCACTTTAATCTTGCAGCAAGGAGACAAAAACATGCTAATACAGATTTTGTCTAACTAAAATCAGGAAGTAAAACCATCTTTATACATTTCTAACAAGACATTGCCTGCCAAGCTGACATAACAGATCACAAGTTCTAACATCATTACTTCATAGCAGCTGTTTGTCCATGATTTTCTGCTTGTACTATCAATTTTGTGAAAAACTTCCTAATAAAAACAACGTGGCCTTGATGACCACCGGTTAGATACAACTTCCCACTATGTTATGTTACCATTCAAGGTACTATGGCTAATTCGAGCACAAAGCAAGTACAGAATCTTCAAGCAGTCTTTTGTTTGATGTATCTCTTCTTTTCTGCAGCTGTGCATGTTCTCATAACATGAACAGGGCTGATTGTTCATATTTAATCACATTATAGAAAACAGTATTATTCTATTCATTCACTATTCATTAATTTTCCTGACCTAGCAGATAATCAACTGCTTCTCAGTACATTTCCAAAAGGCATAAACATGAATTTTGCTGCGCTAGCAAATACTAGGTCAGAGAGCATATTGCAATTTCAGAAAGCATACTGCAGTTTGAAAAAGCATCTTATAATTTCATACAGAATTAAGCTGTACATAAAATAGAATGAAATGTGTTAACCCTTTTACCTTCTAATAAGCACTAAACATATACTTTAATACATATTTTTCTAACAGCTAAGTAGGGACATAAAAGCCATATTGAAGTCCAGAGACAAGGCCTGGAAACTTTGGAAGAGGGATAATACCATCCAAGCCAAACAACACTACCAACAGCTTAGAAATCATGCCAAAATACAAACTAAACGTGATAAACAGAACTACTTTCTTACTGTACAAAAAAAAAACACTCAAAAAATCCATAAAAGTTTTGGCAAAATATAAACTCCCTAATTAAACCAGGAGAAACTACTACTCCAGCTCCCAACTCCACCAATGACAACATGGACATAGCCTCTCAATTTAATCACCACTTTGCAGAATCCATAATGGCACTATCAAGCCAATTGTCCAAAAACAACCCTTCATATATCCCAGCCAAGTGTCTAGATAACATCCCCCTTACTCTCTCACCTGTTCCCTCCTCTAAAATAAAAAAAAAAACTACTTTTGAAATTAAAACGTACCACCCTTGTAGCTGATAATCTACCTATCAACTTCTTAAAACTAGCTGCAGAATCATTATCCTACCCCGTTTCTATCCTCATAAACCACTCCTTAAAAAAATCCTACATCCCTCAATTGTGGAGAGTGTCTTACATCATTTCTCTTCATAAAGGTGGTAATTCCTATGACTTCTCTAATTACCGCCCTATAGCTATTCTGTCACCCCTCTCCGAGCTGCTAGAGAAGTGTATTCTCTCTCAAGTCATGTATTTCCTGAACACACACAAACTCCTCTCCACCACATAACACGGCTGCCGGCCACACCACAGTACAACTACCACTCTTCTCTCATTTACCAATCTAGTAAACCAACACAGGAACAACTATAACTATACATCTGCTATATTTTTGGATCTATCATAAGCATTTGATATGGTCTCACACTCCCTACTATTAGATTCACTAGCATCCCTTTCCTTTGCCCTTTCTACTATTACCTGGTTCAAGAACTATCTAGCTGATAGGCAAAAATCTGTCCAGTGGCAAGGGGCACTATCTCCTCTACTTTCAACTTTCATAGGTGTACCACAAGGCTCAGTACTGGGCCCACTTCTCTTTCCTATATACACTAACAATCTACATACCTCCACCCAGCATGTCACACTCATACAGTATGCAGATGATTCGACTTTAATCAGCTCAGCCCCCTCTCTTTTTATTCTCCAACAACAGACCCAGGAATCCTTTAGCTCTGTGGAAAGTTGGATCACAAATATCCAACTCATCCTTAACCATAATAAAAATAAATTGTTTTTATTTACCACAACAAGTCAAAGTCTGCTCCTCCTTCCTTTTCTATTACTTCCAAAAATTGTACTATCATTTCTCCTTTTGCCCATACCAAACTCCTTGGTGTTGAGATTGACAAAATCCTTCTCTTGGATGTCCATATCTCTCAAACCATCAAAAAGGTTCACAAAAAAATGGGCTCATTATACAGGCACAAAAACCTCTTCTCAGATCAAGCAGGGATCACCCTAGCCCAAACTCACCTTTTGTACATACTAATATATGCTGCACCAATTCTTATATCAGAAAACATGACCTTGACAAACTTGAGTCATGCTATAATAATATTGCCAAATTTGTTAACAATGCCACCGTCAGATCCCATCATTGTCTAGCTCTAAGGGACTTAAAATGGTTAGAATTTCCTCAACTACTAAATTACCACCAGCTGGTTACTGCCTATAACATTCTGAAGTATCCTAATAAATCCTCATCACTAAGTCAACTACTTGCCTACTATGCAACAAACTGCGTACTCCTTTCTAGTGACAAATCACCTCTATGCATCTCTAGGGCTAATAACACTGCTGGAAAAGTGCTATTCTCCCACACTGTTGCTAAAAATTGGAACAAACTCCCCCCATCACTGACCTCTATCCCCACCACCTCACACTTCAAAAACTCTTTAAAATCACATTTCATAAGCAGGTGCCTTTGCCCATGCATAACCTAAAAACACTGATTAAGCTCTGTGGAAAGTTGAAAGGCTTATTACTTGACTAATGTAAATACTACAGTTGTTTATCCCTTTAATATAGGTACTTAATTTTAACATGATGCATGTCATGACTCTCAATATTATATGTATTTAGTCTGTTCAACTGCTGAGTTTATCCTGTTAGTTTTATATTTCTGTCTTTCTAGCTGGATTGTTGCTGTTATAATGTGTTAGTATCAGTTTTTTACTACTGTGTATTAAATTCTAGTATTTCTGTTAATATATGTGGAGCTTTTCTCCCCTGGCCTCCCCTGTAAATGGACCTGGTCCAATCAGACTGTCCCGGTTAACAAATGTAAAATAATTAAATAAATAAAAATAAATAAATAAAATTTGAGTTTGCAGCAGCTGAATCAAGTGGGTTACCTTTATCATTTCTTGGATTTCAGGGTAGTCAGGGCAGGGGAATTTTTGATGGCAGAGAGGGGGGGGGGTGTTCCTTCATGGGTCAAAGGGAAGACCAAGAGACGCATTTTCCCATTAATGTACAGGTATTGTTTCAGTGCAATTTCCTGGTTCAGCAGTTGCAGTCAAATTAATAGATGGGGTTTCTGAGGGATTTTCTATTCAATCAGGGGGTGAGAAGGGAGGGGTTAATTTGTAGGAATCTATGTTCCCTGCAGGAGAAAGAAGAGATTTTGGAACTCTTGGTGGAGAAAGAATTGTGGGCTTGTAGGTTACTGGGTCCATTTGATATTCCTCCATTTAACAGCTTTAAGGATTCTCCATTGGGGTTGGTTCCTAAGAATTTGGCAAGGAACTTCATTTAATTCACCACTGGTCTTATCCCAAGGAGAGTTCAGTGTATAATTTTATTTCTGGAGAGGAAGTAAATTCAGTTATGTATCTATGGATAAGGCAGTGCACATCATTCGGGAATTTACAGACTCATGGTTGGTGAAGGTAGATGTTGAATCTGTTTTCATTTATTATTGATTTGATAGAAAGAGTAGCCATTGCTGGGCAGGGTAGTTGGGTTTAAGTTTTACTTTGACAAGGCTATGCCAATGGGATGCTTGGTGGTCTGTGTTACTTTGAGAGGTTTAGCACTGCACTCCATTGGATTTTGCAGCAGTGGGTAGACTGTCAGGAGATGGTACATTTTTGGATGACTTCTTAGGAGTAGGTGAAGGGTTTGAGGAAGCATTGGAAGGTACATGGGTATTTTTGGGGATGTGTGGGGAACTGGGTTTTCCGTTGGCTAGGCAGAAGTTAAAGGCTCAAGCAAGGCATTGTTTTCTTGGATTACTAGTGGATGCAAGCCATGGTTTGTTGTTTATCAGATGCAAAGGTAACACATTTGAAAGAGAAGATTCAGTGAGGAATTCTGAGGAGAGGGTATGGATTTAAGATGTTATGGCATTATTCGGGCTCCTGACAATTGCATGTCAGGCAGTTCATGTGGGTCATTCCTTTTGAGGGTCTGTGGTCATTTTGTTGAACACGGGGGAAAGCAAACACCAATAGGTGAGGGTTAAGAAGTTGGTGTGTACTGGTTTAGCATTGTGGATGTCTTTTTGGAACAGTTTAATGGTAAGGCTCTTTGGCAAGTGGATTGGGTTGTTCAAGGGGATTTGCAATTGTTTATAGATGCAGCAGGAAAAATTGGGATGGGGGCATATTTTGTGGGGGGAATGGTTTGTGGCTGTCTGTCTTACGGGGTGGAAGGATAATTGGAGAAGAGGTCTTGTCTGTTTGGAGTTAGTTCCAATTTGGCAGTATCTAAGGTCTAGCAGAAGAAGTTGGGGGGGGTTAATTTTCATTCAGGCAATATGGAAGTGGTATGAGGACAGTGTTGCCAGATGAGGTGTGTCTGTTGGCTTAAAATGACCAGTTGCATGCTACAGGAGTCCTGGACAACTTTTAAAAAGAAGGCATCTGGTAGGGCATTGCAAGATTTTGTTAAATTTATGTTGCAGCTGCCTAAGGAGGAAGGATTTTGGTGAGAAGGATAATTGTTGACGTATTTGGTTCAGGCCTGGAAACAAGGTAAGGCAGTTCAGTCAGTAAAGGTCACATTAACTTCAGTTAGTATATTTGCATGGGTAGCCGGGTTACAAGACTTTACCAAATCTTGAACTGTGTTTGCATGTTAGGGGTCGGGCTAGGGTTGACACTATGAAGACTGACAGATGATAACTATTTACAAGACAGGTTTTGAATGTTTAGTTGCAGGGATTAGCATTGGTAAATGGAGATTCATTGGGCTATACTTTGTGCGATGTTCACTTTATGGATGTACTGTAGAGCTCTTAGGGTGTCAGAGTTGTTTTGGTTGCTAGTTTGGCAGGATGTTTCAGTGCTTTTTTTGCTTCCATGTGTATTTGGTGGCGCAGATCTAAAATGGACCAGTTGGGGAAAGGCAGACAGATAGTATTGGTCATCAAATGCTTTCTTGTTTTATCTTTGATAAATGGGTACAGTGGCTGGCTTGGTGTTATTTTTTTTTTTTGACATGGAATCTTGTTTTGGTCATTGTTATATTCATTGGGTGGCAAATGGGGACTTCAGCTTGGCTGGTTAGTTTGCATTATTTGGTTGGCATTGGGCTCATTAGAATCCTGGTGCTACATGTGGCAGGTAATGATCTGGGAATAATTCCAAAGCTACAGTTGGTAGTTTGGATAAGTGAGGATCTGTTTATTTTAAAGAGGTTATACCCAGATGTGTGTATTGCCTAGTCAGACACAGTGACATGGTTATTTTGGCTTTTGAGTGGTTCATTGGTTTGTTGATTCTGGGATAGTTAGGCAACTGGTTGGATTGGGTATTTATATGTTAAGCCATTGGGATGTTGATGACAGGGATCCAGTTTGGTTCGGAGAGGCTGGAGTACACCTGAATGATTTTGGCTTGGACCTCTTTAATGTACTTTTAGGTTTGTTTTGGAGGGTTTGCTGAAGATTTTGGAGGGAATTAGGGAAAACAGCCTGTATTAGGCTGGTGGAGAAGAGGGATAAGTTTTCACTCTTCTGTTCCCCCCTCTGGTACTGCATGTTTAATTCGATGATTTGGGGAATGAAAGTGAGTGCTGGGATGCTGCTTGATAAGTAAAAGTAAGTGAGTGAAGGTGAGGACGCTGCTTGACAAGTAAAAGTAAGAGAGTAGAGGTGAGGATGCTGCTTGACAAGTAAAAGTAAGTGAGTGAAGGTGGGGACGCTGCTTGACAAGTAAAAGTAAGTGAGTGAAGGTGAGGATGCTGCTTGACAAGTAAAAGTAAGAGAGTAGAGGTGAGGACGCCTCTTATTTGGTTAGGGTGGGTGAGGTTACCCTGCTCTAGTAAATGGTCACATAGATGTTCATTCTGTGATCAATAAACATTGTTCAATAAAGTTATGTTCATGGAAGTTTAATTAAGGTCATCAAAAGTCATTTGATATGGTGTGTTATTGAAGGAGACCAGGATAATGGGAATGGAAGGGCAAAACAACTTATGTAAAGCTAATAAAAATCAGCCAGAAAATACTTAAATCATGTTATACAGCATTCAAAGTATCATGAATACCCATATCACACAGAAGTCTAAAACAATTTTTGCTCTACTAAAATAATTAAATGAAAAAAATGTACTTGTGTTTGGCTGCATTCATTATTCAAATTAATTGTATTTTAAAATTATTAAAGACCAAATAAATTACAGTTTTAGACTAATTTTTGTGTATTACTTCCTTATTATATGCAGAAACCATAAAATCATTAACACAGGTTATCTTTATATAACCTAACTGGACAGAGAAGAAAACTAAAAGGATGCTTTCTTAGTCATCTTACTTCTGCTGATCTACTTAACAGAATTTGTTTATTAATCCTTTATTTAAACCAACTATCAAAACTAGGATGCTCTCCCAAATCTCTCAACTGGTTTTCCTCCTACTTAAGCAACAGGGAACAGTAAGATGGCATAATGTCCAATCTGATTATCAAGCAAACAACATAGGAATCCCACAAGGATCCATTCTAGGGCCACTACTCTTTAATACCTTCATCAATGATCTTCACAAAGCTTCTCCGGTAGGTAATCTCATCCAATACATTGATGATTCCACAATAATATCTACCTCCAATAATTTCTCAAACCTCCTTACAGTTACATCACTTGAATCCTGGCTGAATAATGCACAAGTGCTGTTAACCCCCAAAAAACTAAACTTTTACAATTCTCTACAAAACCACCAGATATAGACTTCAAAATCTGTTCTAAAGATAGTACAGAAATTGAAATGGTGAAAACAGTTAAATTGCTAGGCATAAAAATAGATGTCAAACTCACTTTTGAGCCAAATATTCTTAATGCAATAAAGAAAACACACTTTAAATTAGGCAAACTTTATCATCACAAAACTTTACCTGGACAACCACGCCAAAGTAAAACTTACCAATACCTTACTCATCCCTTCCCTTCTCTACAGTAGTGCCATCTTTACACTCAACCCTTAGTAATAAACTACAATCCTGCTATTATAAAAAAGCTAAATTTGCTCAGGAAAGCCTAACTGCTCACACCTTGCCAAGCAATTTTAGAACTGAGTTGGCTTGAGTTTTCCACCATCTCTATTGTACCAAGCTAACTTTAGCCCACAAACTAATTTTAAAACCCAGCACCTGCCCAGCACTCAGCTCCATCCTACAAACGTATACTCCTACAAGAACACTACGATCCTCATGCAAACAGCTGTTAACCATAACCAACCCCAACAAAATTGCTAGACAATATCTGTACTCCTATAGCATTGCTAAACTTTGGAATACCTTAGTCTCACAAATAACTCAAAATGACTATATAAAAACCTTTAAATCATCACTAAAATCACATTACCTAAATAATGCCTCCTGCCCCTGCAAAACAAACAGGCCACCTTAAAACTATCCTTTAATTGATTCTTGTATGTGAAATGTCTAATAGCATGTTCTATAACTTCTGTGTTGTACACAGTTAGGCAAATTTTTCACTAACTCACACTATCAATGGTACTGTTGCACATCCATGCTTTCTACATATGTAACTTATTTACCTGTACAGTAAAGCTTTAATGATGTAAAGTCTGTAATGTGCTGTATGGCATATCTCTGCTTTTTTACATGTAACTTTGATTATTCTTATGTTAAAATTGGTATACGTTGTAATACTTTTGGAAGCTTTTCGCTTCAGGCTTCCAGTGAAAATAGGTTTCTGACCCAGTGGACTTTCCTGGTCAACAAATGTCAGTAAATAAATAAATAAATAAACTGTGGTCACAAAGCATGGTCATTTGTTATTCTGTGACTGAAACCACAATATATGAAGAACTTTGACTTTGGCCAACAGAATAATGTGAACTCTGGCAACAATAACATACTGACTTTGATATGCAGCCATTTTAGAAATTGCAGAAGTGGCATTTTTTATTATTTTATTTCAATTACAAACTTAAGTAATGCTTTAATTAATTTCCAGCTGATTAAATATTTCTAAGAACTTCACATCTATTTAGTTGAATGATATAATACAGCTGGAATCTGGATCTAAAGCTGAAGTAAAATTGATATTGTACCATAACTATAGTTATCACCATTTTCCATTTCAATCAGGCATATATTTTGGTATGAGCATTACAGTAGGTGAAAAAATGAAGTTTGCTGCCTGGAAGTTGAATATGCCATCAGACCAATGTCTGCAAGTACTATTGTCAAAGTTAAATTTTCAATGTAATTTTTAATGTTATGAAGTAGAAACAGAGCCCAGTGGGGCAATTTAAGAGATAAGCCTTAATCTATGACTCAACATTTAAACTGAATGTCTAATGGCCTCGTAAAAAGCCCTAAACTCCAAATGTTTCATACGTATATCAGTAAAGAGTTTCATAGTCTTCTGGCCTTATGATTATAAAAAAGAGTTCTTGGTTAAAGTTGCAGATTGAGGTATTATGACAAACAGACTGTTTGCAGATGCTTTGTGTTTAGAGCAGGAAATTATCAATAGAGCAGCTAAGATTTAATTCTTAAGGCCTTTAAAAAACAGGATTATGTCATCTCTTAATAGTTTGTTCTGAAAAAAAAAAAAACAATGACAGGTGTTGTAATCTTTTTCTATTTGCAATGTGACTGAGGCCTAAAACCTGTCATGTAAATGTTTGTTGCTTGTTGTTTTCTTTTCTATATATGTACTTATTTACTTATATTTTGCAATTTGATAACCAGGTAAGTGAACTGGTCTGCTGAAACTTGCCAGCAAGAACCCAGGGACAAAGGTTCAATGATAAAATAAAAAGATATTAATTCATTTTGGTATGAAGTATGCACAAAAGATAGAAAGATACAGGCAGCATAGTATATACTATTAGAGGTGCAAGTATCACTGATATGTGTACAGCATTTTAATGCAAATTAGTTTTTTGATTAATATTACTGTATACTGTACAATATGTATATTTTAGCTAGGTATTTCATCAGTAAGAATAAATGGATAAATTATGAGTTCAAATGCAGAGTGACAGGATTAAGAGATATGGTGCTTTGTTAGCCTTTATGTCACAAAAGCAGGTACACCTAAATTCCAACGGTATTGCTTCAGCGATTTTTTTGAAGGTTTCCAATGTGTCATTGTTTTTATTTTCACTGGCAGCTGTCTTCACAAAGCAGGTGTACCCCTAGAGTATACTATTACCTAAAAACAAGTCTGAGTCTCAATCTTACTTGTACCATAGAGTAAACATGGCTACTTCTGAGAGAATCATTTTGCCCTCTGATGGGGTGCATCCTTCTAAGGGGGGCAGTAACCCAGTATTAGAGTTTCAAGAAGAAACGTGGCTCTGTTTCTTCCGTATATATTCCAGTTTCTTTAATTGTTTTAAAGCGGAGAAGCAGAAGGATCTGTAGTATTTAATGATTCACCAACCAGTGGAGATGAATAAGGGGATAAAAACTCTTAATCTGCTGGAAGCAAACGACAGGATGTCTCTGATTAAGCCATAACATCTTCTTCTGACTTCTCAAAGAAGATTTTCAAATTTTAAACCCGAGTCCACCAGGATCCCCAAATCTATTGCATAAGTAACTTCAGTTATTGTACGATTTTCTATGGTATATGGGTACTCTGCATTGTTATAACACAATGTGCTTTTTAGCATTGAACCTCATAATCTTAGAGGCCAATCAGAGTAGAAGAATAAGTACCCTTATAGCATATGCTGATCTTTGATATAGTAACTGTAGACCAAACTTTGGTATCAGCTGCAAATTTACTAAACAAGATATTAACTTAATATGTAAATTCAGACTTAAATATACCAGCTAATATGGGGACCATTACAGGCCCCTGTGAGACACCCACTCTTATGGTTTTATATTCATAGTAACAATTCTCAGTCTTTACAATACATTTCTTATCATTCATGTAGTTTGCCAACTACCATGTTTTGAAGGACTTAATAACTAGTTCCTATGCTTTGTTTAGAATAGCATCATAGGGCACTGAGTAAAATGCCTTGGTGAAGTCCAGGTAAACTACATCAGATGCCAGGCTATAGACCAGGAAGCTTGCAATGTTTTGATAAAAAAAATAAATAAATAAGTGCACTAAACAGGAACTCTCCACAAGAAATCATGTTGTAAAATATCTAAGCATTTCTTAAATTAATTTATTTAATAATAGACAAATTGCCTTTTTTGGCATTTTTACAAGATACAAGTTAAACCGATTAGCCTACTATTATCAATAGTAAAACAAGAGTAACATTTGGGTACAGGAACTACAATATCTTCTTTCCAGATGTATTACCACCACCCAAAGTTATCTGAAATAAGTTTAGAAACATGGAGTCAGGTTGCCAGCTACTCTACTCAGACAAAATGAAAAAAAAACATTCAACACATGAGTACCTGCAGCTGAATTAGACTAAATGGTTTTAGTGCTTTGATTATTATGTCAGCTGGTATTGTTGGACATTTACCTGTAACATCAACACTCAAACTTGCAGTAACGTACGTACATTCATTCATTCATTCATATTCCAGCCCACATAATACAGGAGAACTTTTTGAATGAAACATAACAGATAAAAACACAGCAAAATGCCTTTTCCTCCCATACAAATCATGACATTAGCAAATTTAAAATATTGCTTGTCAAGGTCATCATTTCAGTAAGCCTGACTACTTTTTATCTATTGTATTTTATAAGTTTATTTTAACAGGCAGTAGAAGTAACAGAAATATCATATTCAAGAAAAAAAAGTGGAAGGAGTCTTATTAATGACATATAAAAATGTGTACTGATTTAACATTGTGTGCTCTATAAATAATTGTAGCTGATGTTAAATGCAGATTGTACACAAGGTTCTCCTTTCATTATGATTCCTCATAATGAGTGATTATTGAAAGCCTATTTCTATGTACATCTTCTAAATGGCATTGCCTTTTTCCATTTGTAATGGCAAAAATACCAGTTTTATTTACAACTCCCTGTCCAAGATGTTTGATTAAAATTTGGCTAATATCAGGTGTTTCTACCAATTATCCTCTGTGTATTATAATACCTTACATTTGATTCTTATCTTAAAGCATAAAACAACTGCTTAAAACTATATAAATTCTACCCTGGAAGGAGATTTTTTGCGGTCTCTGATGATTATAATTTAATTGTAGGGGTTGTTATGAATACCATCTCCAAAGAGATGGTGACTTCACTGTTGCCAAACTTCAGCTGACCATCAGAAATGATTACCTTTACATTAAATTTATCATGCTCTGCTTCAATAAAGAAACAACAAACCAAATCGACCTTTGACGACCTTTTAATAGCTTCATAAAACATCATCAATTGTTGCATCATAACTTTATTGCATCATTTCAATTGATTAATCACAAGAAAACATCCTTTTAACCATTAATCAGGGCAGCGTATCTCCACTCACCCTGCCTGAATAAGCAGCGTCCTCATGTCTGCTGACTTATTCTTAATACTCAAGCAGCGTCCAAACATTCACTTTCACTCCCAAAATTCCTTACACCAACCTTACCCCCTTGGCCCCTAATGAGCCAGAACTAAACAGTGACTGGAACCACACACAACAGTGACTGTCCACCCCCCCACTACATCCACAAAAAAACAGGCCTGACAAAGCAGAGGGGACAGAGAGACACACACACAAAAATATAATAATTAAAACCTCCACAATCCCATCATAATACTTAAAACATTACCCACCTCCACACACTACCTCTGCACAAAAACACATACACACCATTTGAGGCTTACCTGACCACTGCAGTACCTATGGTCATCTCGGACATAATCCAGCTCTAGTAAGATCATGGCAAAATGAGATCCCTAAACCAACTACCCACACATAAAATCACGTTAAGCCCCATCCTAAAACTACCTCACTTCCTCTAACCTTTCTTCAATGAATTAACCCTTCATTACCCAATCTTAACTACCCTTCCATTTCATACTAACCTTACATTCCTTGCTACCTCCAACCCAAACCTATCCCCCCACAACCCCCACCACTTCCTCAACCTAACCTTTAAACATCGAAGGTGTCCCTTGACAAATTGATTTGTTCCCCAGTCTCATAAACACAGAGCAATGTAGTAAAGACTTTTGTGATTCACTTTTTTCTAAAATAAATAAGATTAATATGTGGTATTACTGATATTGGAGACAAAGTCAGAGAGGCGAGATTGCGTTGGTTTGGATATGTGCTGAGGAGGGATGTTGGGTATATTGGGAAAAGGATGCTAAGGATGGAGCTGCCAGGTAAAAGGAAAAGAGGAAGGCCTAAGATAAGGTTTATGGATGTGGTGAGAGAGGAAATGCAGGAGGTTGGTGTGACTGAGCAATATGCAGAAGACAGTAAGAAATGGAAACAGATGATCCGCTGTGGTGACCCCTAACGGGAACCACCGAAAGAGAAGAAGAAGATTGATATTATTTATTAAAAAGTTGTATTTGTTTTATTCTACCATTATTATCACAATTTCAATAAATATACACAAGCACATATACAGATATGCCATACACAAGAACACAAGCACATATGCACAGATGTACAATAACACATATGAGTGCAGTATTAAGTTATTAATTTCAGTAGGAAATCTGACAAAAGAGCACTTAATAGAAGAAGAGTGCACAATGGAAAATGTGAAAGGTAATGAAGGTAATGACAGAGTCACATGCTACACCTTGGTTTAACAATAATTAATTTCACAAAGCAGGTTACAGGCATTGCATAGAGTAATTTCTATGATTATACCCATACTAAGAACACTGTGTTGCTAATTGTTAGTTGATAGAGCTTGGTTCTGTTTATCTCTGATGATTAATGTTATGCTCATCTGTCTGATTTACTTATGGTCCAAGCCATCACTTACTTCGCAGTCACTCTGTTCGATAAAACTTAGGATATCCCTGTCTGGTCTTAACAGATGCAAACCCATTCTAAGTATTATTTCACACATTCTGTTGTCTTCCATTTTTGGCACATGAGGTGGCCAATACACTGTATGGATTCACTAAGCTTCTGTCTCATTCTTTTGTGTTAACTGCCCTGTCTTTCTGCCAGAACTCACCTTTCTTGTTGACTGCTGAAACCAATCTTTATAATTTCTTCTATTTCCCTAGGGTTTTGACTGCATGAGCATAACATTTCTAAGCATGGTACTCGATCCCTGTCCAAGTGTATACTTTTAATGACTGTGTCAAGTTTTATCTCTTGTGACTTGGTATGAATGCCTACATGCATCACAACTTGCATCTACCTCAATCCTTGGTGACCATCATGGTCATCTTCTACCTTGGCTTGCTAATTCTAAATCTTGACATTTTCATTCATACCTGTTCTTCTGTATCCCTTCCAAAGATGATTAATCTGCATATTGATAGAGTCTACGATAACTAAAACACCTTTTTCTGCCCAACCACTAGTTCTCTCTTTTCCCTCGCCTCCTTCTCCTTATCATCACTGCTCCCATCTACTTTACTTTAGTCAGCTATTGTGTGTATCTTGTCATGACTATTGATCCCCTACTGAATGTGTCATTATAGACTAACCATTCTGCTTTGCCCTCATACTGTATCAGTTTACTAAACTAACTTCAACCTCCTTGTCAACATCATTCCTTCTAAAAAAATTCCTGAAAACACTGCAGCATCCCTAGTTATCATTTCTGTACCTTCCAGTTGACAATCTCTCCCTGTGAATCATGTCATCAGAGCTGTAAGTTGGCTGGAGTAGGGGGAGCAGCTTCCCTGAGCAGAAATTGTTAGTGGGTACAGCCTGCAGCTGCCAAATGCTGTGGGAGTTCAGTAATGGCACTGAAGTATGAAGCCACAAAGATGCCATAGCTTCATAAATGAATGAATGACAGTGCATATGTGGTCACACATTAAGTGACAAAGTGCTCAATATGTGAGGTGAGTGTGGCAGTTTCGCTAGCAAGCTACTTATTACAGTTTTATCAAGCAGCTTGCTACAGTTACAAGTGCTTTGTTTAATTTTTGTTTGTTTTTTTTTTTGTTGTTTGTTTTCTTCAACTGCTGCTCATCCTTGAGTTTAGGAAAGTAATGGTTTGGGGTTCTGCATGGGGTTGCAGAGGGTTAAATGAGCTAGGTATGCTTCTGCACACAGTCATTTTCTCATCCTTCTTGTGTACTTCAAGCAAGACTGCCCCATTGCAGTGTACTCCTGGTTTCCTCTCATCCTGTAACCCTCAACTCCTCCTCCTCCTTCTGCTGTTGTTCCATTCTCTCATTCATCCCCCCCTCCTCCAGTTCTACTATGGTCACCAAACTGCACAATCCTGATCAGCAAATTAAAAAAAATGAGGTCCAAAATACAACAGATCAAACAGTTAACTTTAAGCATTTTCGCATGGGGACAAGGTCCTAGTGCACCCCTCATGTAGGCGACAAGCACCCCTATACCTGAAACTTATAGATACCAGCTCCATGACTGCATAATCTCAAAGAAGGGAGAAATTGCCCAAAAGACGTTATCATTGATGGTGCATACTTAGAAACTGCACTGGCAGTGGTTTCATATGGAAATCAGAGATCAGGTTTGCATTCCTTTGCATTTTTTTTCTTCAAGAAACTGATACTCATGGTGTTTCACCTTGACCACCTGTAGAGGATCCCATACTCATCTTGATCCTTCCTTTATTGAGTCCCCATAGCAAACACCACCCTCCTGTCCCATTCCTTTCTGTCTTTTATTGCAGTTACAAAGGTGCCTGTCTGCTGTTTATGTGAAAATCTTTAAACATAAAAAAATAGTTTAACAGATCTGTGTAAGAAAACTATGTACACCGTATCTGGAAAAAAAATTCTAGTTATTCTCTTTCACAAAGGAGGAAACTCTACTCCATTCAGTAGTTATCCCCCTATAGCCATTATCTCTCTAGATCTATTTTTATTCCTCAATAAAAAATACTCAGAAAGTGTGTGCAGTTCTAACTTCTCAAACACTTAATGGATAACATCCCCCCTCTCCTCTGCCCAGCATTATATCAACCTCTTCACAGATTCTGGAAACTTTGTTTCCTCTCTATTTCTTAGTTTTTCTAAGGCATTTGACTCTGTATTCCATCGGGTTCTTCTTCACAGACTATTTTCATTAGGCCTTGACACCCCCTCCCTTTCCTAGTCCGATAGCTACCGTTAAAACATGTTGCAGGTACTAAAATGGCAGAAAGAGTACCATTCTTACTCATCTCATTCAGAGTGCCACAAGGCTCAGTCTTGGGTCCTATACTCTTTAACACGTTTATTAATAACCTCTACACAGCTACTAATTGCACCTGTCATTCAGTGAGCTGATGATACTATACTGAAAACCACTGCTCATCTCATCACAGAACATTAGGAAAAGGCTAATTTTTTTTATCTATATAAACATAGCTCATCAATTTTCCAGCTCCTGCTGAATGCTATAAAAGCCAAGTTATTGCTTTGCACACCAAAATCTGCAACCTATACAAAAAATAACTTCTTCATCTCCTCATTAAACAAGACACCTAATGCACTTGTGTCCCACAAAAAGTTGCTTTGTGTGATTACAGATAACTCTTTTTTTTTGTTGTGTCTTTCGGCTTTTCCCCGTTAGGGGTTGCCACAGCGGAACTCTGGTCCACTAATGATTGGCAGTAGATTTTTACATGCCGAGTTGCCAGCCCTAATGCACAACCTTCAATGAAGGTACACGCATTCACGGATGTCTCCACACAGAAGACGCTCTAGCTGAGAATTGAACAGGACAAAGTCTATCTGTGAGGCGACAATGCTGCCGCAGCACCACAACTGCAGTATCCGATTACAGATAACTATCTAAAGTTCAATATTCAAATACAACAATCTGTCAAGAAAATGCACATAAAAATTAGACTCTAATATCATAGCAAAAATGTTTTAAATAGCAATGGCAAAATAATAGCCTCTGTGTATCTCCTACATTCACTAATATATGGCACCTTCCTCTAGACAAACCTTCAACAATCTCTACTAGCTAAAATCAAATGATGCTATGGCAAGATTGCTAAATTCACCGCTAGGCAAGCTGCAAAATCATGGGATTGCCTAGGCGTAAAATACATAGGCTAGTTAAACCTTCCGCCATATCACTGTATCTCCCACTTAACAACTGTTTGTAATATAATCTACAAACCACAAAACTGCCCTGAACTACAAACCTTAGTGGAACCTTACACCCTGCACAATTATTATATTTATTTATTTATTTGCATTTGTTGACCAGGAGTGTCTGACTGGACATAGGTCCATTTTCAGCGGAGGCCCGGGGAGAAAAGCTCCACAGTTAAAATAAACAGACAGTAGTTACATTGGATTACATAGCGATTAACAATTTAACATAGCAATTACTTACAACATATTTACAGATGAAGAACATAGTACATCAGTAGACAACTAGAATCTTTATCTGTGAAGTACATGACAGACATTAACAAATGTTACAATAAGAAGTTCCTGCTGTATAATAAATACTAGGCTTATGAGCATCTGAGCTTGCTATAATCAAGGTAGTTAGTGGAGTGGAAAGAAAGGTAGTGGTTGGATGGGGTGGGTGATATTAGAGTGGGAGTTGCAAGGGCATAGCCAGCATGTTTTTAGGTGCGCTTTTAGTAAAGTTTTGAAGTGGGTGCATGATGGTATGAAGGTAATTGTGGGTGGAAGGGAGTTCCATAATTTGGCTATGGTGCAAGAGAATAGTGCTTCACCAGTAGAGTTATTGGCTTTAGTGATCTGCAAGTGATTATTGTTGCTGGATCTTAGTGGTCTGGTGGTGCAATAGGGTTGGAGTAGATTCTGGAGGGATGGGACATTTAGATGATGGTTTACTAGTTTGTGGGCGAGTGAGAGTTGATACTAATGAAGGAGGTGAGGAAGTTCAAGCCAGCCCATTTCAGCAAGTGAGAGACAGTGGTGACTATGGTAGGATGCCCCTGTGGCGAATTTGGTGATTTTGTTGTAGCAGGTCTCTAGCTTGTTTAGATCGCATTGCCTTAGGTTGGTATGTATTGGAGAGGCATAAAGTAGGGTGGAGATAAGGTGGGAATTTGCTATTGAAATCTTCGCTGCTTTGGTGAGAAGTTGCTTATTTCTGTATAATGCTCCTAGTTTTTTGTGGACTTTTTTTATGGTCATGGATATGTGAATGTGAAATTTTAGTTTATTGTCTATTTCTACTCCTAGCAATTTGGTGTGTTCAGTTGGGTATATAGTGGTGTTGTCTTTTGCTGTGATGTTAAAGTAAGAGTTGTCTTGAGTATGTTTGGTGGGGTGGAAGATGAGTAGTTTAGTTTTGTTTGGGTTGAGTATTAATTGGTCATCGGATAACTAAGTTTCAACAGAGGAAAAGGCTTCCCGTGTGACTTTTTGCAGTTTGTGTAGGGACTGGGCTGAGCAGATGATGGTTGAGTCATCTGTGTATTGTATGAGTGTGCCATGTTTGGTGGCAGAGGCTAGATTATTGGTGTAAACAGAGAAGAGTAGGGGTCCAAGGATGGATCCTTGGGGAACCCCTATGGAGACAGGTAGATGGGCATATATACTAAATAGACATGTCCCTATTAACCATACCTTTAACCTACAACTCTGCTGGTCTGTGCCTATACTTAAATTATGTCTCAAAAATCTGGAATTTAATCCCAGCTATCATCAGACAACAAACCAACTTATCCAGCTTCAAAAACTTGCTAAAACACCATTTTAAAAACACTTGACTCTGCTCTTGCAGCTCCCAAGGCTAGAATACATTGGTCCTTACAAGCTATATTATAGGTTCATAGTTTGGTACTAGGCTATTGGCCCTGGGGCAGATACAAGCCTAGCTATAACAATTCCCTGGCTATTTCTTCCCACACTACTTACTTCCCTGGACCCCTGTCTAGGGGTCATATGAATCGCCTGATATCTCCTACCTCTTTGCATTAATTGTCGCTTCTGCTGTCTGTACCTGAGAATTGTTTCCCTTCAGCAGAATTCCAGCATATACTCATTACCTTCTACATGTACTTCAACTTCACTACAACTTTCTTCATTCCCATCACCTAGCAAATATACATCCTACTTACATACTCCTAATGTATCTCTCACACGTGAATATCAATCTGTCAAGAAATAATATGTAACGACTGTATATTTACCGATTGTATATTTTCTCCACTTTATAGGTTCATAGGTTCATAGGTTCATACTAGGCTATCTGCCCTAGGGCATTTATAAGCCTAGCCTGAATGTGTTTGACTTTCGCCACCCATTTTAAATTTATTTTGCTATGCCCTTTTTCGAGGTTAGTATACTGTGCCTCTGTCTAAGAGTGACACAGAAGTGATACCCGGGGTAAACCTACGATCTCCCATCCACTCATCAAGATTCCTCTTGAAGAGAGTTAATGAGGGACTCTGCCTAACCTGGACTGGGATTTTATTCCAGAGTGAAGGGAGCCTCTGGGTTATGAATCTGTCCCTCCAGCATGTCCTATTTCTTTCAGTGCTGAGGTTCAAGTCTCTCGAGCGTGTAGCTCGATGGGATTTGGATTTTCTGAGGTGCAGCATGTCCATTAATTCCGGGTTGGACATGGCTTTATACGTCAGGCACAGATCGCCTCTGAACAGGCAGCATGCCACTGAGTAGAGCTGGAGTTTCTTTAACTGGGCAGTATATGGCATCTGTTTGAGCCCTTTGATCCTCTTGGTGAGGTATTTTTGGGGTCTTTCCAGTTGCTGCAGGTGTCTGGTAAGGTACATCCCAAAAGAGGCATTGTACTCAATTATGAGCCTGATGAGGGATGAGTAAAGAGGCACGATGACCTCCCCTGATCTAGATGTGAATCCTTTCATGATTAGGTGGGCTATATAAAATGTTTTTCTAACCACTTTGGCCACGTGGTTGTCAAATGAGAGATTGCTATCAACTTGGGTCCCCAGGTCCATAATTACTTCTTCTGTACTTAATGGATTACCACCTATGTGGTAATTTGTGGGCACTTTGTTTTTGCCAAAGGGGATGACTATACACTTTTTGGCATTTAGCTTGAGGCCATGGCTCTGGCACCAGTTGTCTGTTTCTATGAGGCCCTTTTGGAGGATGCTTGTGTTGGCTGGAGAGTCGATTCTTTCAGTTATTGTCCTTCCATATTGTAACTTTTAGCTTTGCATTTTCTGTATTCTATAAAACTGTAACTGGAGATTTAATCCCTGTGCCTCTGCTGAAAAGGGAATACTACAGCCCATTTGGACTATCCCAATCAATAAAGACAATAAATAGATGAATGAAATAAATATTATTGCAAGAAAGTGCTAGAAATTACAGAAATATCACATTCCAAAAACAAAATGGAAGGCGACTAGATGACTTTATAGCGTGTACTGTCAGGTACTTTATAAAGAATTGTCACTGATATTAAATACAGACTATACAAGGTTCTCTTTTCATCATAAAAGCTTATGATGGGCATATTTCACTATAAGTGTTTATTGAAGATCTTAATCTATGTACAGCTCATAAACAGCATTACATTTTTCCATATCTGATGGCAAAATGCAACTTTAACCTAATCATCTCTGGTTAATTCTGACTATGTTCTTTACAAATGGATGTCTTCTCTTCCTAACTTATGCTACTTTTCTCATTCTTACCATGTTCTTACATTTCTCCTCTTATTTATCACTTGTTCCATCTCATTTTCCAGTGTGTCACTGCTCTAGTTCATTGCCTGTTCTTGCTCACTTATGATAATGTCTCCTACATCACCAACTCTGGCTATCTCTCTTTAATCACACATCACCTGTATCTATGCCATTTACAATGGTTTACTTGTAATTATTTCTTTCTCAAATATTTTTCCATATCAATTCCTCCATCTTTCTCCTTCCCTGTTTTGTGCTTTACCCCTTACCCCTGCTTCCTCCACTAAGCATCTGTCTGTTAACTATTTACCTGTCAACCAAAACAAGCACTTGCCTGTACTCCCAGCTACCTCTGCCCATATATATATATATAAAACTATCTTTTGTTTACTTCTTTTTCACTCTGTCCCACCCTAGACTGCCTCCTAGGTCCAAGCTCCCTCCTCTCTTCTACTAGTCCTGGGTCCCATTTGTCCCCTGAAGTTCAGCTGTTCTTGCATAATCCAAATACTATGCCCCCTAAAAAGTTTCAAGCCAAATCCCTGCCTCACTCAATACCTTATCCATCCCTCTCACCACCATAACTATTGTTCCACTCTTGGGACCTTGTGTTTTTATTTTAATTTCTTTTTTTTTTGTTTTCATATCTCATCATATGTCAATTGAAATTGTTACCTTTTTATGTTCGTATATATCTATATTGGAGCTTTTCTCCTTGGGGCTCCACTGAAAATGGGCCAAAAACCCAGCCGGACCATCCCAGTTAACAAATGTCAATAAATAAATAAACAATTTATTAGCACTTACCTATTTATGTTTTATCACAAATGTATGTAGTAAATCTTTAAAAACATTGGACAAAACATCAAATGCTTCAACAGCAAGCATGTAACTAACTTGCTATAACAATATCTGACACCCATACTCTTAAAAAAAATCATTATTTTGTCCAAATTGGGTGACCTACATATACTCAGCTCCATATTTATAAATGTGTAAATGTATTTATTTATTTATTGAGATTTGATTACCAGTAAAGTCCAGCTGGGTAGGTGCCCATTTTCAGTATAGGTCCAGTGAGTAAAGCTACAAAGTATTATAAAAAATATTTTAAGAATAATAATTTGACAATCATCAAAAATGAGACAAAGACCTCTATAGTTTTAATAATTATAACAAATTAAACATAATGGGACATCATTGGTTAAAATAGATACAACTTATATGACAATGATTTAATATTTAGAAACATTTTAGCCAGTTTATAGAAATTAAAGGCAAGTTAATAACAAAACAAACAAAAATTACAATATGAAGTGAGGAAAAAAACAGGCTTATGACATATTTAGACAGACAGCTGAGGAGATAAATTGATTGATGTTAGCAAATAAGTAAAAAAGAGGGAGTAAAGAGGTGTAAGGTATGAATAGGTACTTGTTCACATTTAGGGATATACTTTATCTTCAAGCTAAGCAAAAACAAAGCCAGATTTTGGCTAGGAAGTCTTTCAGAGTGGTTTTAAAGGACTGGAGGGAGTATTGATCTGTAGGCTACAAGTAAGGAGTTCTAGGTCTTTGCAACATAGTATGAGTACAGACCATGCCCAGCAGATTTGATAGGTTAGTGGACAGAGAGAAGTTTTTAGTGATAGTGTCTCAATGACTGACTGAGAACATAGCTATGCAGTATGTTATTTAGTAATGGACAAGCAGATGGATGCTGGATAATTTTATGCATGTTAAGAAGCTATGTATATGTCAGTTGATAGGGAAGTTCTAACCAATTTAGGCTTTTTAATGTTACACACTGGTGGGTTCTGCAAGGGGTATATGCTGCAAATTTTGACAATTTTTATAGCATTGTTCAAGTCTTGCTTGTTGTAATGCCTGGAGGTTAATAAGGATGGGATGACCATAATGTAGTGTGGAGAGGAGGTAAGCAGTGACAAGTGTAGTTTTAGTTGCATTAGTGAGAAAGTTTTTGGCTCTATAAAGCATCCCTAGTTTTTGGTGATTTTTTTATGCAATTTTGTATATGTAGGTTGAATTTAAGATTATTGTCCACTATAATCACTAATAATGCACTATGAGAAGTGACTTCAGTGGTTATATAGTAAATTGAGTGGATTTTAAATTGTGTTTTTCATGCAAGATGGATTTGGGAGAAAGTAGTACTTTTTTTTCTGAGGGGGTGTGCATGAACTATGAGTTACAATGCCATGTTGCAGTGTCTGTTAAAACTTCCTGAGTAATTTCTGAAGATGTCCCAGGTTGTCTGTTGTGCATATTATTGAAGAGTCATCTGTGCATTGCATTAAGGAAATCAGTTGTGTGGATGTGTGGAAGGCGTTGGTGAGAATGTTATAGAGGAGGGGACCAAGGATAGAGAGCCTTGTGGTATACCAGTGACTGGGAGAATGGAGACAGGGTGGAGTTCCATTTTACTGACTGATACCTATTGGACAGGTACCTTTTGAACCATGGAAGGGGTGGACTGAGATAGACCTACAAAGGGCATCTGAAGTAGAAGCTTGATGTGACCAGTTGTGTCAAAGGCTTTAGATAAGTATAGAAATAAGGAAGATGCTAGTTTATAATTATCTCTTGGTTTATATGCAGTATCTATAAAGGTTAGAAATACAATTTCCATACTATGGGAGGGACAGAAGCTGCTCTGTGGGGGAGATAGGAGTTCTTCCTACAGGAGATAGCTTAGAAATTGATATCAAACACATTTTTCAAGTATCTCGGGGGTGTATGATTGCTCTAGGCCTAAAGTTAGTGATATCTGTTGAATTTCCTCCTTTATGTAGAGGGATAATGCAATGCAATTCCTGGATTGACCTATTTATAAGAACTGAGACAAGACAGTTAATGATATTTGCTGCTCACTTGGATGGTCCTTGAAGTATGGCATGGTTTCATTTTGTTTAAAAGTAGTTTTATATTGGATGTGGGTACAGGTTTGAAAGGTGAAAGTGGATGTCCTGATATGTGGCTCTGCAGGGGTACGATTAGATGTTGGGGAATCCTTGCTCATTGATGCTATACCATCTATGGAATTAGAGTTAGATTTGATTGCAGTTTTGAATGGTGATTTATTGGGAGAAGGGTTAGGGTTGAATTTTTGGCTGAGATGTAACATTTCTTTAAAGGCTGACCAGATTTTTTTAGGGATGAGTTTACTATTGCTCTGAATATTGTTGTAGTATTGTTCTGTGTCTTCATTTATTTTCTTTATAGTATGATTGTAAAGCATTCTGAAGTTTTTGAGATATTGTTTTGCTTTATATTTTTGCCAGTCTTTTCACAATTTTTCTATATTTTTCATTAGCATTATACTCTTTTTGGTTAGCAACATTGCAATATTTGTTTTTAATCACTTCCTTCTAGAAGGTAGAAGCAATTTAGAATATTTAGGTAAGTTATACTGTGTGGCCACAGTGGTGCAGAGGTTAGCATTGTCGCCTCACAGCAAGAGGTTCTTTGGTTTGATTCTCAGCTGGGGTGCCTTCTGTGCAGAGTCTGCATGTCCTCCCTGTGGTCGCATGGGTTTCCTCTGGGTGCTCCAGTTTCCTCCCACATCCCAAAGACATGCAGCAGGTGGATTGGACACTCTAAATTGGCCCTAGGTGTGAGTGTTTGCATGCCTTCTGTGGAAGGTTGGGTGCTGGGCTAGCAACTCGACACTGTAAAATACCACTGCCAATCATGAGCAGAGAGATGATCCGCTGTGGTGACACCTAACCGGGAAAAGCCAGAAGAAGGAAAGTTATATTGTGCTCATTTACAGCATCATCTGAGGGGAGGATTTCTAGCATGTTACAGTTCATAGATGATAGTGTAGCAATGACAATTTGGGGGTTAAACTTGAACAGGTTACATGTTTGCTTTTTTTAAACATGTTTATGTGGACATGTGACATGTCTAGTTATATAGCTATGGAGATGGTCACTAAGAGATTCCAACATTGTACCTGTGGTGGTGAATTTACTAAGGTCTGATACTAGAAGCTATTCTAATAAGGAGTTTGATGTCTTGCTATAATGTGTGGTGCTATTAATTAGTTGTATGAAACTGTATAAGTTCATCTTGGATATAGAGGAGTTAAAAGTCATCTCCATCCAACTGATACTGGCATCACCTAGTAGTATTTTTTCTTGTGGGATTGTTATGGAGATCCAGTGTAGAATATCATCCAGTTTAGCTGTATTGCCATCAGAAGGGATACAAAGGACAGTAATACACATTTGATTTGCTTATATATGTTTAATTTCAGGAAAGTTTAACAAGCTCTGCTGAATTGTATTTTGTTGTTGATATGCTGTAGGGGGAATTGTAGTAGTTGTTGGGAAATATTAAAGCAGTGCCACAATTGTTTCCCTTTATATGGTCATTATGGAGGATATTATAGCTTAGGGTTGTAATTTTGGAGTTATTTATGCTGGGTTTAAGTCATGTTTCAGTTATAGTGAGAATGTCAGGCTTGTGTTGGATAATATAGGCATGTATTTCAGTAGTTTTATTTCTTATGCTTCTAATATTTATGGCAGAAAACATTACATTAGTGGAGTGGGATGCTGACCACTGTGGGGTTAGAGTAGTGTGTGGAGGTCAATTGTCTTGATGTTTGTTCTCTTAGGTGTGATCAGGATTAAGGTGAATAACTCATCTTAAGATGATTTTAGTACACTGGGATATTACTATTTCCTGTTTTTGATGAGTATTTTTCCACTTAATTTTATATTGATTTAAGTTTAAATGGAGTTAAGTCAGTTTATAAGTGGGGTAAAGTTGAGAGGTGCAATTAAATAGGTTTGGTGTGATATGTGGAGAGTTTAGGGAGGAAGTATGGATAGGTTGTTGCAACAGAGTTGGAGAGCTGGTGGGAGCTATTATTCAGTCATGGTAGGATGAGACATGGCTCATTAGGAGGCGAGTAACAGAGGACAATCTGAGGAAAGCATGATTTAGTTCAGGGATTTGTATTTTATTGATGGCAGGTAGTGGCGAAGTCGAAATCAAGAAGGAAGTGAAAAGTTACAGGGTTGAAGGATATTTAGTGATGGTGAAGTCTGAAAGCTGATAGAAACTAGGTAGGAAAGAAATGTTTCCTATGAAGGACGAGGGTGAAGCTGTTTTGATATGTTCTCTTATTATTCTGAAATATACGATATGGAGGGGTTTTGAAAGACAGTGTATGACTATGCAGTTAAAGTAGGAAGAAGTGAGAGTTTATCTGATCCAAGTGTAAAATAATCAGTATGTACTGTTGGGGAGGTGTCTGAGTATGAATGGATACAGTGCAAAGCAGTGTGGGAAGGAGAAAGGTTGTTGTAAATTATGTTAAAGACTAGTTATACACACAATATAATAAAGAGATTTTTTTTTACTGTGTCTTACATAAATTATTTAAGCATATACTCAACAAGCAATTATAACAGAGTTGAAAGAGCAACTATCTATAAAATATAAAAATATAATCCATAAGCATGATGGGGCAAGCATATGCTTTAGCCTATCTGTTTCCACCAAAATGTCTAGGTGCAGTATTACCAAGTTACTTTTGACTGACTCCTTATATCCTTTTTTCCTCACTTTTTTTCTTGCAATATTTTAGTGTGCAGCTTCTTCAACACACTATCTGTTAGAGGCATATTTCTGAGAGGAGTATGATGATGAGTGATGAAGGAAGACACTGTTTCCAGTATTCTTCAATGCTGGCCATAGAGATTTTAAACTTGCTGTTCTAGACTTTAGGAATTGTCTAGTTACTTTCATGATTACACTGTTCAATTTATATCGAGGCATATAGTATTCACTTAAAAGTGAGATAGTTTATTTTGCCTTAATGAGCCATAAACAGAAATCCTGTCATGTATTAACTGACACATCTGAATCACTCTGATTAATACAGTTTTGTAATTTGTTTTACCTTGCAATGACTTGCTGGACCCTGCCATACTGATATAATTTAATGGGTTCCTATTACTACATCGAAAACTGTAAATGTTGAACGGCCTAAAGGCTGAAAATGCCGGACTTTGATTTGCTTTTTGTGAGATCGCAGTACAGTGAAGCTCGAAATATTTGACCTTTCCTCACTGTAGTGTGATCTCAGAGTTGGTATATATATTTAGTGGGGGGTGTGGCAGGCACAGCCCCCCACAATAGCGAGTCCAAGGTCCAGCATTTTCGGCCTTTAGGTTGTTCGATACTTGCAGTTTTCATTGTTCTAATATAGACCCCATTTAATTGGGTTCTCATTGCATTTTCGAGGAACAAAACTCCAATACTCAGAACTATGAGACTTTATGTGCAATAACAGGGAAAAGTCCAAGACTGCTGCAACTTGCATAATTCTGTCTTATCTGATGTATAGTGCTGTCAGGTTTAGTGTATGTGTAAGTAGCTGGGTACAGCTCTCACTTTGCGGGTGTAGGGGGTTGCTCTCCTACGAACACTGTTTTGTTATAAATAGATACATTTGTCCAGACCTTCCTACACTGAAAAGGACAAGAAACAGTACTGACCACTGGAGCATAGCAGACATCAAAATCTGCTTTTATGAATTAACTGCATTTACCACAACCTCCTCTGTCTTACATCTTCAAGTCTTTCTAACTAGTGTTTCTAATTTCTGTACTAATGATATGTGATATGCCTTGTAAAATATCTTATAAAATCTAGACACGACACATCCATACCACTATTTAATTTAATGTCCTGTTTATTCAAGAACTCCCTTGCAGATCAGTGAAATAGTATCCCAGATGTAAATCTGTGCCAACATGCTTTCTTACAGTCAGTATGCAATTTAGTTTTAAATATTTGAAAATATTTTCATTCTGCAAAGATACTATGATGTTTTTCCTTTTAATAAAGAACAAATTGAGAGGTTTACAACTCACTGTTTCTTCAGAAACTTTTCTCTTGTTACCTCATTGGTTAAAAAGGGTCAGTTATAAGCACTGGAACATACCACAAATCCCCAAAGAGAAAAAAAGATGTTAAGAAACTGCATTGGTGGCATAGAGGATTATATCCCTGAGTACAGCTCAGGTGTGAAGAGTTCAACTAGCAGCTTAATAGCGAGACAGCTCATAGAGGGGGGTGGGCAAACCCACCCATGAAAGGAGGGAGAGGGGGCTAATGGTCCCTGCCTGACTCACACTGCTTTTCTAATAAGGGGCCTCAGCTGGAGAGTAAAGGCCTGACACTAACTGAGGAAATGCTGTTATAAAGACACAGATGTAATCGCACAAGCCAGAAACAATAGTCACTGTTGGCACATGTGGGAGAACATGCATGCTTGAATGAGGAGGCATAGGCAATCCTTGCAGTTGTATCAGGCCAAAATAAGAAAATGTTCTCATTGCAGGAATATTGACCTATGAGAGCAACAAACGCTCTCATGGCTGACTAGATAATGCACTCCATACACAATTGTATGTGATCAAGGGCAGGCTTTATGATCTGCTAGCATGGAAGCAAAAATTTAAAAAAGAATACATGTTAAATGAAAACATCAGATTCACAATGTAGATGTTAAAGCAGTGGCATAATTTATCTGTAAAATAACATCTAAATATTCTGCTGTTCTTTAGGATGAAAAAAGAAGTGAGCACTTTCAAATGTGTTATTTACATTAATAATAAGGATCGCGTAAGCTTTGACTTTTCTACTCTATTGACGCTTTCTGTCTGTCTGTCCTGAATTCAGCTTAAGGTATCTGAAAACACTATGACAGGTATACCAACCCTGTCAGAGTCTAAGCTGACAATGTCTCCAGAGCAAGTTGTACCTTGTGGGCCCAGTGTTTGAATACAAAAGTTAAATTCCACGTGGAAAGCATGCCATAAGTCCAATACCCAGCAATCTTTTTGAACATATATCTATGACATTTAAGCTATAATGAGCAGGAGGACTGTTACTGTGACAGTGAAGACAAGACCAAGGCTGTTGTCAGATCTATTGCAGGTACAAATCTTGGTGACAGTAGGAAATATTCAAAGAAAAACTTTGATGATCTGGGCAATTAATATACAGGCCTACCGACAAATGTAGGAGATGCTCACAGTGTAAATCTATTGATCAAGATATTAAAGGTGAAATGACCAGGAATTTATACAATTTGTTACTGGAGGCAAGATTCAACTGCCATATTTCAGGAGCAGTATACATAGCCTGGTAAAAAATGTCCAGATTTGTATATTGGAAAAACACAGAACACATTAAGAGTTAGGATTTATGAGCACATGTACTCAGTAGACAGAAAAGATAAGACAATCACCTTATATAGGCACATTAGACAACATAATGGTAATTGTGCAGTTTTACTTACTATTTTGAGAAAATATTTAATGATGAGAGAGGGGTGATTGAAAAAGTAGACTGGAGATGACAGAACTCTTTTGGCAGTTAAAGACTGATGCAACCAGCTCCCTCCCCCCGGATTACACAATGTTGTTAGTGTTACAAGTGTTTTGAAATACAGTGCAACACATTTGTGAAATGAATTGCATGAAATATTACTTTTGTTATTTAGCAACTAAAGAATGACTCTCTGGAGAAATAGCTAAAAATTGAAGAAGTAATGAATATCTCCGTGAATCCACCAGGTCAGGTGTAGAACTATTTAAAAGCAGCAAGAAAATAATAAAACAAAATAAGAGATGAGCGCTTTTGAACTTAGATAGTCCTTCATGAAGGACTACATCACCTTTGTTATTAATTTATAAATTTAATGCTTTGTTTTATTAAGTCTAAATTTGCATATTATTTATTTATTTTGTTTTTTAAGACTTCTTCTTTCGGCTGCTCCCTTTAGGGGTCACCATAGTGGATCATCTGTTTCCATTTCTTCCTCTCCTCTGCATCTTGTTCTGTCACACCAACCACCTGCATATCCTCTCTCACCACATCCATAAACCTTATCTTAGGCCTTCCTCTTTTCCTGTTACCTGGTAGCTTCATCCTTAGCATCTTTTTCCCAATATACTCAGCATCCCTCCTCAGCACATGTCCAAACCAATGTAATTGTGCCTCTCTGGCTTTGTCTCCAAACCTTCCAACCTGGGCTGACCCTCTAATATACTTATTCCTAATCCTGTCCACCCTCATCACATCCAGTGCAAATCTTAACATCTTTAATTCTGCCACATTCAGCTCAAACTCCTGCCTTTTTGTCAATGCCACTGTCTCCAACCCATATAACATAGCTGGTCTCACTACCCTTTTGTAGACCTTCCCTTTCACTCTTACTGGTACTCGTCTGTCACAAATCACTCCTGACACTCTTCTCCACCCACTCCATCCTGCCTGTACTCTCTTCTTCACCTCTCTTCCACACTCACCATTACTCTGAACTGTTGATTCCAAGTATTTAAACTCATCCACCTTCACCAACTCTACTCCCTGCATCCTCACCATTCCTCTATCCTCCCTCTCATTCACACACATATATTCTGTCTTAGTCCTGCTGACCTTCATTCCTCTTCTCTCTAGAGCATATCTCCACCTCTCCAGGGTCTCCTCCACCTGTTCTCTACTCTCACTACAGATCACAATGTCATCTGCAAACATCATAGTCCATGGGGACTCCTGTCTGATCTTGTCTGTCAACCTGTCCATCACCATTGCAAATAAGAAAGGGCTCAGAGCTGATCCTTGATGTAATCCCACCTCCACCTTAAACACATCCATCACTCCCACCGCAGATCTCACTGCTGTCACACTACCCTTGTACATATCCTGTAGCACTCTTACATACTTCTCTGACACTCCCAACTTCCTCATACAATACCACAACTCCTCTCTAGGCACCCTATGATATGCTTTCTCTAAGTCCACAAAGACACAATGCATCTCCTTCTGACCTTGTCTGTCCTTCTCCATCAACACTCTCAGAGCAAACATTGCATCTGTAGTGCTCTTTCCTGGCATGAAACCATACTGCTGATCACAAATAATAACCTCCCTTCTTAACCTACCTTCCACTACACTTTTCCATAACTTCATGCTATGACTGTTCTGTTTAATCCCTCTGTAGTTACTACAGCTGTGCACATCACCCTTATTCTTAAAAATCAGTACTAAACACTTTTTCTCCATTCCTCAGGCATCCTCTCACTTTCCAAGATTTCATTAAACAATCTAGTTAAAAACTCAACTGCCATTTCACTTAAACACCTCCATGCTTCTAAAGGTATGTCATCTGGACCAACAGCCTTTCCATTCTTCATTCTCTTCATAGCTATCCTTACTTCCTCCTTGCTAATCCACTGCACTTCATGATTCACTATCCGCACATCATCCAACCTTCTCTCCCTCTCATTCTCTTCATTCATCAGCCTCTCAAAGTACTCTTTCCATCTGCTCAACACACTCTCCTTGTTTGTGTGTATGTTTCCCTCATTATCCTTTTTCACCCTTACCTGCTGCACATCTTTACTAGCTCGGTCCCTCTTTAAAATGCATGACATTCTTTTGTATCACGGTTGATTTAAAAGACCGATTGGTTGGAACCCAGTCGTGCTCTGATGAGGTCTTAGTAATGAAAGTGCTCAACATGGTGATTTTTATGTGGTGTTCTTCCAATTAATATTTTTACCATTAGTCCTGTTGGTCAAGTTTTAGTGCTTCTGTTTGTGGAGTGTTAATATTGTGGAATGAGGTGTGCAGCTGCTTTCTGTTTTTTATTGTTGCTGGATGACCGAAGTAGAGAATAGTTCCAGGTTGGGCACTGGTCAGTCAATCCTGACAGATAAGAGAGTGCAATTCCAAATAGGCAGGTGGTGCTCTTTCTCACTCTCAACTGATTGAAAGGAAGTTTGGTTTAGATCCCTGAATCTAGAGTGGTACAGATAGTTGGCTTGAGGCATCCATTGCAGTGATACAAAGCATCCTGGAGAATCTGGTATGGTACTCTGGGAGTGTTCTCTTTTCATTCTAGGTGTAGAGTACTTAGGAGTAGGTTTGCCCCAAGAAAGGGACCCATGGCCTTTAAAGATTTCTGGTTTCAGTAGCATTAGGTGAGCTTTCACTGAACATTGAAAAGCTGAAGAGGAAAGTATAAGACTTATGCCAGGCTGTTTCCATATCTGCAGTCTATGTCCAAGGTACACAGCCACTGGCATATTAGAACAATATGGGTAAGAAAGTTAATAAGCAGATCCATAACTTCAGGATAAGGACCTAGTCAAAGTGTTCAACTGGGTGACCTTGAGGATAAAGCTGGTCTATGCACTCACTGCTTCTGAATGAGGCATCACTAATTGCCATGCACCTACTTTTGGAGGCATGAGGGATGACAGCAGTGACTTTGGACACAAGCTGGGTCCTTCCTATAAATCAATCTGGCTTTGGCAATTGCTGCTACCACCAACCATCCCAGAACATCTGGCTCCTAGTAGATTATCTACAACTGATGCAAACCAGAGGGAATTTGACTATTGAATCAAAGCAAACAATTGCAATGGCCTTGGGCAGTTGTTAATATGATTCTGCCCTGCAGTCTGTCCGTAAAAGTTAAGAATTTCAATGAATCATGGTGATTAAATAGCAGAGTAGTTATTATTATTTTAAAATAGTTAAATACCGCATCATTTCATTTGCGATTGGTATTAATGGATGAATGAGATTTCTCCTTTCCCTACATACTGCCTGGCAAAACCATAGCCAAAAGAATGGACCTGGCAGAATCAGTGATGAAAAACACCCTGTTGAGCCTGACTGTAGTCAGGGCTGGCTTTTGGTCAACTGATCTCCTAGGTAAAAGGGTCCACAGCCCCTCACCACCACCCAATGTCCCCATCCTGGTCTACCTCCATCATCCAGATTACTTTTTTCTTCCTTTTTCTCACAGTTTGTCTTACTCTTCATTGTTTTACTGTATTCATTTAACATATTGTAAAGAAACAATTTCTTTACTGCAAAAACATAAACAAATAAATACTGGAAAAGTGCCCCTGCTACAATGGTACCCTAGGCAGCTGGCTAGTTGGCCTATGCCTAAGTGCAGCTATAATTTTAGTCTGGCACTATCAAAAGACAGGAGAAATATACAATAAATATCTTTTTTTTTTTTTTTACTTAACTTGTGATGTAGAAGTATAAGCTCCACTGGGATTCTTGCTTCTGGATTTTAGCATCTAGGCCGCTGGGCAGTGCCAGGTGGCGAGTTTGACTGGAGAGTTACACATGTCAAAGAATAATGTAGAAGTCCAAAGATGAGTTCAATAAGGGCAGAAACCTCCCATGAAGCTGAGGGCAAAAGCTCACTTGATTTTGATTTTTAATTTTAAATTCTAGATGAAAGATTCTATGTTATTAGAAAAATATGAGAATAAAATTCAGACCATGTAGCCATTAACTTAATTATATAGTTATTCTTTATCAGTATATGTTAATTTAAGTTTCATTTTTCTTTTTAATACATTTCTTTTCATGCTTCATTGCACATAAGAGAATCCGTAACAGATTGCTTCAAGATGTGGAGCTACAGGGGACAGTATAAAAATACATCAAAACTTCTAATAGATCATATTAAAGAGATGCATGCAATTGACAGTACCATTGCACAAACAGTGAATGAAATTGAGGCAGTAATTGTGCTTCATTAATCGTAGTGGTGGTGATAGTGTCATGTGATAGAGCTAAATGATCAGCGTGCAGGACATTGCTTTACATGGAGGAGTATGGAAGTGATGAAATGCTTTTTTAGCTTTAGTGACAGGAATACACATATAGTGTTGCAATGCCATTGTATAGCCTATGCATGTGATACAGAGAGGTAAAACCTTGCCTGTGGACCATAGCATCTCAAGTTAAAATATCATCGGGCGCTGGATGATACAGGCAGGCGAATAGACATTTCCATCCTGGGGGAGAGCAGTGATGCATATATGAAGGCACAGTGTCTCACAGGTTTTTCTGTTGGAGACCAGAGATACAACAGCATAGAGCTGCTAGGTTGGTGGTTAGTGCCACATGCTGATGTTAAGCCCAAGGGTACCAGCAGGCAAGTGTAATGGGGTGCACTTGCACCCCCCATTACTGGCTGTCCAGGAGATTAATTTTCTTCTAATAAAAAGAAAAAGTTTTTTTTTTTTTTTTTAAGGGCGTTCCTCTTTAAGAATACCCTTTACGCAAGGGTACTGGAATCATAGAGTGAGGGAGAGGTAGCGCCCAATCACTTCTACAAGACTATTTTGTTATGTCCATCCTTCAACAATTGAAAAATAAAATCTATGGTGGTGGTGGCATCTTTAAGGAGGACCAATGTGTGCTTGTGTCGCGCTAAAACTGAACGAGCGAAATTTTAAAACTTCAGTTTTAAGACCCATGCAAACAGAAAGCATGGATTGCTTCCTGCTCTTAAGCTTTTCCCCCAACATTCTTGCAGGTAAGGAGATGCTGATATATGCTTCTGGGGTATTTTCTTTCCACTACTTTTAACTGCTTTTTTAAGCAGCTTACCCAAATGTGTCAGAAATGACTTAGCCTTCTTACACTTGCAGTAGGTATAATGACTAATTCCTCCCACTGTTTTGGGAAGGTGTACTAATAAAGTAAATATTAGAGAGCTGCCTTGTTTAAGCAATAATTACATGAACATATTGCTTGATGAACCAAGAGATTTGTAGTTGATAAAAGACTCACTAAATTTGTTTCATGGTGACAGTCCTTTCTGAAATAAAATGGTGGAACTAATGACCTTAAGGGGGTGGATAAGTGCAATGCGGTTTTAAGGAAGGACCACAAACTTTTTAGAAAACTCTTCAGGAGTGAATGGATTTGTGTGTTATTGGCTCATCAGTGGCAAGTGAGATTATTGATTTCTACAAAGAATTTTCTTAATTTTGTAAAACAGACATTTGTCCCGGCCCCCCTTTAAATAAACAACACCAAACACATAAAGCCATTTTATCATCATCTTCTTTTGGCTGTTCCCATTAGGGGTCACCACAGTGGATCATCTGTTTCCATTTCTTCCTATCCTCTGCATCTTGCTCTGCCACACCAACTACCTGCATATCCTCTCTCACCACATCCATAAACCTTATCTTAGGCCTTTCTCTTACCTGTTACCTGGTAGCTTCATCCTTATCATCTTTTCTCCAATATACTCAGCATCCATCCTCAGCACATGTCCAAACCAACATAATCTTGCCTCTCTGGCTTTATCTCCAAACCTTCCAACCAGGGCTGACCCTCTAATATACTTATTCCTAATCCTGTCCACCCTCGGCACACCCAGTGCAAATCTTAACATCTTTAACTCTGCCACATCCAGCTCTAACTCCTGCCTTATTGTCAATGCCACTGTCTCCAACCCATATAACATAGCTGGTCTCACTACCCTCTTGTAGACCTTCCCTTTCACTCTGACTGGTACTCGTCTGTCACAAATCACTCTTGACACTCTTCTCCACTGACTCCATCCTGCCTGTACTCTCTTCTTCACCTCTCTTCCACACTCACCATTACTCTGAACTACTGATCCCAAGTATTTAAACTCATCCACCTTTGCCACCTCTACTCTTTGCATCCTCACCATTCCTCTATCCTCCCTCTCATTCACACACATATATTCTGTCTTGGTCCTGCTGACCTTCATTCCTCTTCTCTCTCTAGAGCATATCTCCACCTCTCCAGGGTCTCCTTAACCTGTTCTCTACTCTCACTATGAATCACAATGTCATCTGTAAGCATCATATTCCACGGGGACTCCTGTCTGATCTTGTCTGTCAACCTGTCCATCACCATTGCAAATAAGAAAGGGCTCAGAGCTGATCCTTGATGTAATCCCACCTCCACCTTAAACGCATCCGTAACGACCTTTATTGAACACTATTGTACAATGAACTTATACACACAAAACAATATCAATTATCTTCATCAGCAATGATCTCAGGGCAGCATCACTACTCACCCTGGATGAATTTACCTCAGGGCAGCATACCTACTCACTCTGATACCTCCTCCACTGGGGCAGTGTACCTACTTACCCAGCACTTAAATAGGCAGTGTACCTGCTCACCTCACCTTCTGACCAAACAATCATTAACCAATAAATAACCACCTTCCTTAGAAAGGGAACAGAAGAGGATAATCCTGCCCCTCTTCTCTGCCACCAGCCTGTTCCCCAGGCTGTTCCCTCTCCTAAACCCTAACCACAACCATACTCTCTAAAAAGAGCTTCAAATGCAAATTAAACAGATTAAATCTTACCTCATTAAGACTGACCCCATCTGTTCGGTACCAAAACTCTTCTCCATCCCCAAAATCTCTATGATCAATGGTATGCATCTCCAAAATTCTTAACTGTATAGCCATTCTCTAATTGACGAACCTCCTGACCCTTTCAATCGCCCTATAACTATAAGCACTCCTCCAATACAAATGAGGAACCAACTCTGACCAAACAATTTCCATACCCGGGTACAACGCCTGTAATCTCAGCAAGTCCTGAAATATAATATCCACTAATCGCTTTTTGGACAAAATGCTCAAATCATTGCCACCCAAATGAATTACTAATATACAAGGACACCCCACCTTCAATTTAACCTTCTCAAATTCATGCAACAACCTATCCCACCTATGACCTCTAATCCCAGGTCAAGTCACTGACCACCCTAAATATGATAAACCCAAATGTATCTCATCTTTCCTGACTAATGCACGCTTCTCTGCCCAGTGGATATACAAATGCCTGAAGATGATAATATGCTTCCCTAAAAGAAAAGAAAAGAAAATTAATAACCAGGCCACAACTTTATCTGATATATGATAAAAATGCATTTGAAGACCACCTTCCCAATCTCTTAATCACGTCAATGGAACTACCTCTCTAGCTAAATCTGAAGCTCTACCGATCCTAAACGAGTGAGCTGCAAACCTATCCAATGGAAATCCCATGCAACGTAAAACCCTCCTCACCAAACCTATGAATCTACTACTCGACACAACCTTCCAATCCATTGAACAAAAAATTACCTCATCTACACTCCCCTTCCACCTTCTAATAAATTCTTTAGCCCACGTTACTGAACAAAGCTAGGATTCCTGTCAGGTTTAATCACCACTAAGCATCCCCTACCCGATTGATCTGTCTTACTCTTCCTTATTGCAATAGTAACCTCTCCCTCACCTATGATAACATCCTTCCAAAATAATGAACCTAACAACTCTGAAATATGGAAGGCACTAAAATATAACCATATACACAACGTGCCTTACAAGAAGTAATCCAAAGACCTCCCTTGTAACAAACCTAAGACTCTCAACAAATCTTTCAATATAACCCTCGTAAGCGGCCATCAAATGTCTCTATGTTCCACCACCACTCTCCCTCAACCCCTCAACATTCACCCTAATGTCCAGGACTTGGTGAAATCTTGCAACCCCGCTACCTTAGTGAAAATGCTAATTGCAGCCAAATCCACCTTGAATGTCTGCAAAGTCTTGCCTGTCCCTCAAGCATGAGCTACATATTGCAATAGTAATTCCTCTGACCATACCCCCTCCTCTTCTGCCAGCTGCAAAACAAACTGATTAAAATCAGAAAGAGTCCTACCATATGCCTTCCTCATAGAAGGGGCCCAGGGATGCCATACCAACCACCTGGCTACTTCGCCCCAAGATTCCACACCTCCTCTGACAGGGTTTCTGGCACTTCCTCTGCCCATGGAGCCAACCTTCTGAACCTGCAAAAATGAAATCAGGAAAAGTTATCAACAATCTCATTCTTTATGCCAGGTACATGCACTCCTGTAAAGGAAAAATTTATTAAAAGGCTCTGTAAAACCAATTTACGTAATACCAACAATAACAAACCATACTTAGCTGTCTTCTTTTGTAATACCCTCACTAAAGCCATATTGTCCAAGTGAAAAACTACGTTTGTCCCTCAAATGCTCCTTCCACACAAAAGAAGCTGCCCATATAGGCATCAACTCTAGAAAGGCCACGTCAGACCTCCATACCTCCTTCAAATCCTGTGGTCATTCAGCCCCAAACCACCAACTCCCAAAATAGGATTCCATACCAGCACCCCCAGCTGCATCCATAAACAACTGAAGTTCCTCCTGCCCCATCCAGTCTGACTGCCAAAAAGAGATCCCATTAAATTGTTGCACAAAACCATCCCACCACCAGGTCCTCCTGCACCAGTTGGGTCACCCTAAACCAATGGTGTTTACTCCGACCCCCTTTCAACATATAAGCAACCAACCTACAAAAGGCTCACCCTGGGTGCACAGCTCGACAGGCAAAATTCAAAAGCCCCAACAACTCCATGGCTGAACTAATCCGAATCTTATCCTTGCCCAACACCAAATGTATAGCCGACCTAAGCCTCTCTATCTTATCCTCGGGTAGACAAAACAGTCCCCGCACCACATCAACCATTAGTCCCAGAAATTCTAAGGCTCTTGCCAGACCTTCCATCTTATGCTAAGCCAATGCTACCCCTAACTCCTCACACATGCACGTAAACTCCCGCAACCCCTCCTGTGCTTCTACCCTTCCTTTGCCCACCAACAAAAAAATCATCTAAATAATGCACTGCCTTTTGAGTTCCCACTCTCTGCTGACAAATCCAATGCAATACCGTACTGAATTTCTCAAAAGTCATACATGCCACTGAACAACCCATAGGTATAGCATTATCGAAGTATTACTTATCACCTACCCACACCCCCAGTAATGGCCAATCCTCACTCCTAATAGGCAACAAGCAAAAAGCCGACTCAATGTCAACCTTGACCAGCCATGGCTCCCGAAATTCCCTAATCACTTTCACCATATCATCCAAGGAAGCATAATGCACCCTAACCTCCTCATCTGCAATAAAATCATTCATTGAATTCCCTTCTGGATGCGACAAGTGATGTATCAATCTGAATTCCCCGGCCTGTTTCTTTGGCACCAACCCCAAAGGTAACACCTTGTAACTACTGAAAGATGGACTGTCAAAAGCATCCAATAAACGCCCTGCCCGACACTCCTTCTCCACTAAAACTTCCAGGATGTCCTCTTTACCTTGAAATGATCACAGATTCTTGCAACCCCCACACCCCCTCCCATGCTGAACTTTATAGGAATCCCCCGAAATCCTTGTAGTATCTCACTTTTGATGGCAAGACCAGGAAACTGGCAGAGCATTCCCCGCAGGACCTCCACCTTAATGGGGAACAGCACCCCTTCCTCTATTGCCTCTACAGAACCCAAGTCTCTGGGACCCGCAAAAATTACCCCTACTATGAACCAGTTAGAACCCCTGTGAGGCAAACCTTTGCTGACCAAATCCACACTCACAAGCCATAACATTGGAGTTCCACATGGAATGGTCTTGCCGACCACAGCAAATGGCTGAATGACTTTCTCCACATCTTGAGCAAAAGTGTGCAAATTTGCACACCACCTATGAACAAGAACCACTATTAAAAGACCAACGCACACCCGCTGCTTCTCACCTGCTCACCCTTCTGTTAAAGCCACCATAACTATCCATCATCGTAGCTAACCATATATCCAAGTGACACACCTCCCAATGTAGTGACTGGTCCACAGCCTTCCATTTGCGGAAACGCTGATCATACCAAATCCACGCATTACCCAGCCTTAACCATTGCACTTCACAAATGGTAAGGAAATATCCTAGAAGAGGCAAGGCCAATGATCTGTCCTTCTCCAGCTGCACTGCCATAAAGTAAATAAAGCCAACCACCCAATTATCCCATGTCCTAGGGTAAAGCTTACTTACCCTCTTTCTTCCCAATGCCACTAAAACCACCAAGTCCTTGCTATTAGACGACTCCACCTCTACTAGCCATTGGATCCCTTTTGCATCAATCAGCTCAAACAAATCCACATACTCTCCTTTCCAATTTTTTTTCTTTGACTGACCCTAGAATGTGTGGAGTCAGGAAAACTGCTCCTGCCCCTGCCCCAAAGATTGGGTGGCTAACCAGTCCCCCGGCCACAGCCCAAGGTCAGAGCCTACCTCCAAGTCCAAAACTGAACTGTCCCCGGAACCAACACCCACCTCAGTCACATCTCCGATAGGGTACCTAAAACCCTGTGCCAGCTGCCTCTGAGCACCCTCTATCACTTGGAAAGGTCTGCAACTACCAGGTCCTTGTCATCCCTACCCCCCCCCACAATCCTAAACCCCTAGTTTCCCAAACAATACTATAGAAGTAAAACCATTACCTGCACCTTCATCTTGAGACATTATGGGAGCTTGGTGTATCCACTGCAACTGCCTGCTTTGCTGTCTGTTGTATTTTCCCTGAGCTGAGGCTCTCACAGTGGTGCGCCACCTCTTCTGACATGAAGCCTGTTCTGGTTCCTTTACCACCCCGGATGTCGCCACCTCCTGGAACAACTCTTCCACCTGGACCACAATAGCTTGCCATCGCTGACATAGTTCCGGTAAATTAGCCATCTGTAAGAAAGAAACACATAATGTTAATGCTGATCCATGAACCAGACTGGCCTACTCCACCCCCAACCCCTATAATGTTGCCTTGCCCTATGGCCCACCTCTCTCTACCAACTCCCCTACTTACCTGTACTCTGCAGCAGAGAACAACCCCTTGCATTACCTACCTGCAAAGCATACACTCTGACCATTAACTATTGCACTTATACCTTCACCCATGGAATAAAATATGCAGCTCCCTGAAACACACTTCACCCTTCAGGTGCACACACTTCAGCCATACACTTCTCTTCAGATACCATCCCCTTTCATATAACCACCTGGAAAAAAAAACAAAAAAAACCTTTGCATCTATATTCTACCTACCTCCATTGCAACAGCACAGCTAAACCAGCACCATCCGACCAACAACGAGCCTGGAATCCCTTACCTCTTCACGTTGGACAGCAAATCCTTGTCCACACTAGAGGTAATGACCGTTACCTCCACTGCACATGCGCAAACTGGAGCCCAGATTGAACAGCTGCAAAAATGGCAGCTGCAACACATGAACCCACCAGGGAGAAGCTAAAGGATTCTCAAACCACTACCAACAACAAGGAAAGTAAGTGGGGTCATTATCCCTTACCCTAATGGCCTCAACCATCCATGCATATGCACGAAAACTGACAGACCGACCCTGGAGACTGGACAACAGCCACAGAAGCTCACAAACCCACCAGGGAGCATGAGGGGATCCTCCACCTACTACCTCCAATGCTACAGAGTCCAGATTACTACAAGGGACCCCACAGCCTCCCATGACCACCAGGATGAACATTTTTTTTTTATTATTACCAGGCCGAACCACATGGTTGACACCTGACCACATGGCCCTACCAAAAAACGAGACAGAAACGGCCCGTTGAATCCCCCAGAGACACCACCAGATGACAGCAAGCAACCTTGGCAATACCGGATGATAGCAAGCAACCTCAGCAACCATGACTGGCCCAACAAATCAATTGGACACACCACTGGACCACCAGCAAGCACCTCAGCAACCGCAAAACAACCAGAGACACCAGTGGACAACAGGAAGCAACCTCAGCAACTTCATGCCTACTGGACCCCTGGAGAATCAAACCAGTACACACGTAAGCTGAGCACCACACTCATACATACACTATCCACCAACCATTCACCCACACACACTCTTCTGTTAGTAACCCTTTCAACAACTTCCATATCAGCAAGTCCTGTCACCAACCTGTACTCCCCAACATCCCACACATTAAATTAATTACACTAAAGAGAAAGCACAACAAAGAGAGAGGAGGGAACTAACTCAGTTAGCCTAGCACCCCTTTCTCCCCACCATCTAAGGCCTACCTGCATCTACAATACTTACAGGTCATCTGGACGCGAGCCAGCTTTTACTTCACCACCAACTCATGCCAAAATGTACCTACTTCCCTTAATCCCTACCACTTAATCCTATCATAAGTCACTCCTTCCCCTTACATCACTTCCTTTAACCTCTTCCTTTCTCTTTAACCCTTTCACCACTATAATCCCACTATCCTACCTATCTGCAAAGACTCCCATTAATTCCTAACTTCTATACCCCCCCACCCCTTTACCCTCCTTGCTCCGGGGACCAGGACAACTTAGTTTGTCCCAAACTACATTTGGCAGTTGTGTAAGTACATTATTTTATGTCATCTGATGGCCTTTTTAGTTTGATCATGTAGTACAATGTGTGCTATAGTCCTCAAAAGAGTGAGTTTGTTTCCAAATAATTATTCCCTAAATAATGATGGCAGTCATTTGAGTTCCAGACTTATTAGCCTTCAAAAAAAGGATTCTCATGCAGAGCCTGCTACTCTATCAATTTTCTGTGTATATAAATGTGATATCTGTCTCTGATTTTGGTCTTTTGTCTACCAATATCTTTTAGGTTTTTCCATTAATTTTAGTTAAGAGGTTGAGGCATAGGGTATTACAATGTATTGCACACTATATTCTGACAGTACTGAGTGACAAATCAGGTAGTATTGTCTTCTAACAGAGCTTGGTCCTCTGGTTAAGTTTTTGGCTGTTGCTGCTTTTGTGTGGAGTCTGAATGCACTCCCTGTCTGTGAGAGAGTTTTATCTATCTGCTTTTGTTTCTTCTCCTAATTTTTTTTCTGTATTATATATGTCTCTGGCCATTTGTATTTTTACTTTCATACCGATTTAAAATCAGAGGAGTACAGAGACGGCAACTATCCATTTTTAGAGGGGCAAGAAGACAGGCGCTATTCAAATACAGGATTTATATGTCATAGTATTTGTTTTCTTAGTTTATTGGCGAGCTACTATTTTGTTACTTTAGAAAATTAAGCTTTAGGAAGTGCTTATTGTTTACAACTATTGAATTATTGTGTATTACATCAAAATGTCTACATATAACATTATTCACTTCTTTACTTATGGCTGAATGTGTATTTAACATTCACGATTCTCCATACTTTTGTCTCTTAATATATGGTTTATTATTTCCATTTCTGTCAAAGTAAGATAAAACACCACTGGATCAGTAGAATTATAATTTATTTTAATAATTTTGGATGCCATATTTTGTACTTCTAAATGCATACCTTTACGCTTCAGTCAATAATCCCCAATGTCTCTTATATATCCATACTGCGTATGCTGGGATAGTGTATAAATGTCTCTTATATATCCATACTGCATATGCTGGGGTCTTGTTTAAATGTCTCTTATATATCCATACTGAGTATGCTTGGACTGTGTGTAAATGTCTCTTATATATCCATACTGCGTATGCTGGGATTGTGTTTAAATATCACTTATATATTCATACTACATATGTTGGGATTGTGTTTAAATGTCTCTTATATATCCATATTGCGTATGCTGGGATCATGTTTAAATGTCTCTTATATATCCATACTGCATATGCTGGTACTGTGTTTAAATGTATCTTATATAGCCATACTGAGTATGCTGGGACCATGTTTGAATGTCTCTTATATATCCATACTGCATATGCTGGGATCATGTTTCTCCTGATATATGCTGTGAGGGAATTTTGTTTTGGTTCTGCTGATATATTCTCATGCTGGGATTGTATTTCTGCTGGAGGTGTATGTTGCTGATATATATATATATATATATATATATATATATATATATATATATATATATATATATATATATATATATATAGATATATATATATGTGTGTATATGCTAGTGGGGTCCTGTTTTGCTGATATATATATATATATATATATATATATATATTCATATATATATATATATATATATATATATATATATATATATATATATATATATATATGTGTACATATATATGCTGCTGGAGGATGTCTGTTGCTGATATATATATATATATATATATATATATATATATATATATATATATATATATATATATATATATATATATATGCTGCTGTTGCTGATAGATATATATATCTATATATATATATATATATATATATATATATATATATATATATGTATGTATGTATCTACTTTAATCCATCAAAATTACGTTTCAACAGAACGTAACAATACTTTTACCGAAATGCACTTTCACGAAAAACATCTTAACCAAAAAAAAAACAAAATAAAAAACACATGACACTAACCACATATATGCAGGGGGTCAAGCCCCCCACACCCTCCTACTTTTATATTCTCACTCCGAGATCACGCTGAGCCATGATCTATGCAACAGCCTGCGTTGCTTTTCACTTAGTTGAAATTTCACAAAAGTGCATTTCTGTAAAAATGCACTTTCGCGAAATTTAACTCACATTTTTATGTTTCAGTGAAATGTAATTTCATTGGATCAAGGTAGACCCACATGTATGTATGGGAATATATATATATATATATATATATATATATATATATATATATATATATATATATATATATATATATATATATATATATATATATATATATATATATATATATATATATATCTGCTGGGGGAAGTGTGTTTATATGTGTGTGTGTGTGTGTGTGTGTGTGTGTGTGTGTGTGTGTGTGTGTGTGTGTGTGTGTGAGACAGAGTAAAATGCCCTAGTTAGAGTTAGCAGGTGGAATTTATTTTAAGTGCATTTTTAAGGAATTGTGAGCTTTAAGGGAAGTAAAGTTTACTGCTTCTCATGCTGTCTGCTTAAAATGTATAACTGTTTTGTTCAGCAAATGGTATCACCATTGTACCAAATTTTAAAGCAGTGGGCTATAGATTCTACTCCCACAGCATATAGATTTGTATTTTAAGGGAGTGGGGTACTGCAGATCTGAGTATGTCCTCCTTTTGGATGAGGTGCCTAGTAAATATGAACCTTTTTGTCAGCTTGCCACTCATTCCCTATTGCAATATAGTAGCTTTCCATTTTTTTATGTAACATAGGCTATTTATTCTTCAAGGGCAGCAGGCACTGAATTTGTAGACGAAACACTGAAATATAAAGTTGTTTCCTAACAACAACCTCTTCATTAGTTTCAGATCTCTTTAATGTGAAATTATTCAGATGACTTTTACTTCTTCAGAGATTGTGCATATTGACTGATATTGGTGGATTGTATTAGCAAATGTTTGAGTGGCCTTTTATGGTTGAAATATTCTGAACTGGGCAGTTTGTCATTATTGGTTCATATGTTTTGTTTCATTGCTTACTGGCAAAATGTTCAAAACTATAAATTTAAAACATGTTCAATCAAGTGGTGCTGTATTTTACAAGGTATATAATTCAATCATTATATATTGTAATTGATTCACCTCCCAGATTGTATTAAAGAAATCTTGCATGATCCTAAAGATGTGTGCAAGGGACCTATGATTTGAAAACAGCACAATGGTAAACTTAACCTGCCACTGGCTGGATGCATTTTCTCTGAATGTGGGTTTCAATGCTGTTTCAGTGAATGTGAGTTTCAAAGGTAGAGAAGTTTTAATGTCAAGTCTGTTTTCATTGTAAGACTATGGCTTTGTTTAGCAAATGTCTGTTGGTGTCTGTGCTATAAAATTTGTAAATTAAATCTAAATATCTGTCATAGGTTTATAGATTAGTACTAGGCTAACTGCCCTTGCAAGTCATTTTAAGCCTAGCCAATTACCCCCTGTGAGATTCAAATCCTGTACCTTGTGTTTGTAAGGCAAACATCTTAACCATTAGGCCACCCTCCCATCATTGTAGAAGTAAAGTATAAAACAGTATGCACACTGAGTGAGAGTTCTGAGCAGTGTTTATGGCAACTGGGAAGAAATAGCCAAGTAAGGGGACACTGGAATGGCTGCACGTGTGTGTGGGGGGAGCTCTGCTTTTGCACCCTCCTACAAAAAATCTTGGTTAAGCCCCTCATATAAGTGAGAGACCTGGCTGAAATTATGACTATTGCATGTCACACCCATGTAGTGTTGCCGTTGTGTGCAGTAGGTTGATGAGTTAAAGAAAAGCACTTCCCAGCAAAAGCATAAGACTGGCCTGGTTGCCAGAAACTACTTCATAGCCCCAAACATTTTTCAGATATAGTCTGAGGGATCAAAAGGAGTTTTAGTAGACCCAACAAATAAGGTGGGCCAGTTGATGGTCAAGTGTGAGTAGCAAAAATATGACAAAAGACTCCATTGTGAGAAGTAGTGAATACAAACTGTGTGGGCTTAACATATTGCTTCACATGGTTGAGCTGTTGTGAGCAATATATAGATAGCTCAAACTTTCTAACTGACAGAGATGACTACAATTCATATTGTTATTGCATAAAATAATGGTTGAAATTAAAGTAGCATCAGTACCAGTCTAACGCAACTGATGATGCCATGTGTTAGACCTGACAATCAGCATGCAACATTTTGTTTTATGTAGTATAGCAACTGATAGCAGTGTGGAAGTAAACTTTTGTATACATCGTCTAACAAAGAACGTGCAATGTCAAAGTGCTGCTGCTCAATGTAGTGTATGGGAGAAATTTGGTATTTACACCTCATTCATTAGTTTAACTGACGTGTAATTTATCATGCAATTACCGATCTGCTTCCTGTAGTCCACAGTGTGATTCCCACAGCCACCATTGGCCTAACTGTGTAACACTGAGCAATTTGCTTAACTAGGCAATCCTCCCTGGATGAGTCTGAAAAAGTCTAAAGAAATAAATGTTCTACTTACTAAATGGATGTGGGTGCCACCTAAGACTACTATTGCACTTTTACTGAGCAGGGTGTATGAACATAGTGGCGTTGCAAAGTTGAAATAAAATGGTCAAAATGCAAGGGAAGAAGTGCAGTACTGTTGTGGCAAGTCTATGTAATCTGAGGTGATATCACTGATGAAACATTAGGCAGTAAAGGTTTCTTTTTCTTTCTTTTTTTTTTTTTTTGTAACAAAGTATTGTGAAAAATAGTGGAATGTCAGTGCTGCTGCTAGAACAATTACACAACTGTGGACAACATATTTCAGTAGACTGTTAGGACTCACAACCATCATCATGTTATGCCAACTCTGAAAGTAAAGACATATTTTACTGCACAGCTTTAGTATAAATACTAAAAGAACATTAACTACAAAGAAACTAAACCATCCATCTGTGTATTTACTCACTCTTTTATCAAAGACTGTACTGCACAATTCAAAATTAATACCTAAATGGATAAACAATCGTATATTTTCTGTTTGACTTTTTCTGTAATAATGAAATCTTTGTATAATCAAAAATATTTTGCAGAGGTCAGTTGTTTTACATTTCTCATAAATGGCATGCTATAATTAATGCCTGTCATTGTACCTCACAGACAGCTCCTTGTCATTGCATTATTTATTTATTTATTTATTTTACATTTGTTGACCGGGAAAGTCCAACTGGAGGGAGGCCCATTTACAGCGGAGTCCCGGGGAGAAAAGCTCCACTAATACATCTACATGTTTGGTGGTAATATACACAATACTAGATATTATTTATAATACAAGATATAAAAAACAATATGAAGAAGTGATTTGTATAAAACTAATGAAAGGACTACATTGTACCAATACAATCATCAGATATATCACATATGATAGCATGACCAGACAAACTTTGCTGATGCAGGATTGAGCGTGAGCACAGGAAGGCCCTGTATGTCAGTTTTGAGGAGAAGTTAGTACTGTAGTATAGAGATAGAAAGCAGGATGTAGAGTGGGTAGGAAGTATTTGGGTAGAGCAGGAAAGCATTTATGTGATGCAAGGACAGAGCCAGGAATGCAGGAGGTGTGATTTAAGTGATCTTTTGAACAGTGAGATAGATGGAGCTGAGGAGATATTCTGGGGGTGATAATGGTTGATTTGAAAACAGCACAACGCAAGCCAGCATTCCAATGGCTTACTCTCACTCCTGTAGTTTATTTAATGCTTAATTTATCTGATTATATATGTTATAGCTATGAAAATAATATTTAAGAACATTTTATTTGAATATATTATATTTAATTATGTATTATATCATTTTGTACAGTCTAGATTTCAATTTATATTGTACTATATAAGAAAAAAATGACTGCGATAAACAGATAATACTTTTTTATTGTGCATCCCAGTGAAACCAAGGGAATGTTCTGAAATCGAGTTCTTCCTGGATGTTAACTGTTTAACTGGGTCTATATTATAACATCGAAGTTATGGAACATTGAATACAATAAGGTCAGAACCATATTGTCGAAGTTCCGTACTTTGAAAATGAAAAAAAAAATCAAAACTCTAAATGTTTACCCTAACGGGTTTAAGCAGGGAGGCAAACACCTCTGCACTCCCCACACCCCTGCTACTTAAATATACCAACTCCGAGACTGCACTACATTTCAGTAAACAGAAATCTCCCCTTACGAGATTCTGAGCATTCGATATTCCCATGCCAACAATGTCAGATTTTACGTTGTCGGCTTTTGAGAATATAATATAGACTCATTTAAAGGAGTACCGCACCCACAGACTCAAAAAACATGTTTATAATATCATGGCATGATATTTCCTACACTTTAACAGCACTCTGGGATTATTTACAGGATTTTAAATATTTTCATATGTAATTCCATACTCTGACCACCTGGAGGCTGGCATATTGTCGTGGTTTGGATAAATCAGGTTGCCATCCAGTATCCCCAGAAATAATTGTTTGGCTCAAAAATGTTACATCATGCAGGCCTCCGTTTGCCTAAAGTTCCTGTCATTTCATAGATGTTGCATGCGTACAAAGTACTGAATAAAATAGAACAGTGTAAGTAACATTCCCTGCTGCTGGATGACTACTTAAAACAGAAACAGTGCAAATGCCACAGAACATACTCAAAGTGCTGTTTACTGCTGCCTTTTTTCTAATTTAGTTTAAATGGCACTAATTTGTGAGATAATGAATTCCAGTCCATTTGCTTCTCCCCTCTCCCATAACAATTAGCTTCCCTAGCTGTCAAAGTCCTGAGGGTAATTTGACCTGGTAATTCCATTGATTGGCAGATCTCAGCAGGGTGCTTGACTCATGTAATTTAATCTTCGCTCTAGCTGCATTTCCTTTTTTAGAGGGGACATTTTTTTGCTGCACTATAGCCATGGCCTTACTTGACTGCAATCACATCCAGTAAGGTCTTGCACCAAGGAGCTAAAGAATAAAACATTTATACTGTTAACCAGTTTAGATCTTTATTAATTCAAGTGTTAAGGTATCACTTCATGCTTCCACCTTGTTAAAAATTGAGATTTACATGTTCAAAGTGTGTTGGTATGCAGTGTTTGCCTTCATATGTTTTTACTCCACTGGTAGGTTTGCAAAAAAAAAAAAAAAACCTTTTGCAGTGTCCCTGGATTTGTCTTTGTACATACAAACCACATTGCTATGTTTTC